>NC_072488.1:50826167-51126167 GCF_027574615.1 Eptesicus fuscus
TGGGGGTTAAATTTTACTCCCTTCGGAAAGGGTTTAAAAATGCAGATTTATTTATTTATTTTGCATTTGATATAAAACTCATTCTGGAAGATTTTTTGAAAGGAATAAAAGGTAGAGGGGGGCAAGGGTGGGGAGGAATGGGGGACATCTATAATACTGAGTTAAACTTGTTGAGAAAATATTACGCAGATATTCTAGATGTTCTGCTTCTCAGTGTCCTGCTTTGCAGTGGCTGAATTGTTTCTCATCTTCATGCTGCAGTGAGAGATGATCTATTAAGCAGTGTGAACAACCAGTGTTTAAATCCCACTTCTCTCATTTGCCAGGTATGTAATTTTAGGCACAATCCATTATCTCTAAAGAATTAACATCAATTTTCTCATGTGTCAATGGGTTGGACTCTTGGGTTGCTTTGCAGATTACATGAGGATGAAATAAGTAAAGGCTTGGAAAGTACTAATAGCAGTGTACTATTTTGGGGTAGAGTTCAGAATGCATTTGTAATAAATAAGGAGAAGGAAGAGGAAAACAAAATAAATACCTTGGCATGTAGAGGTCTAGTCCTAAGTGCATTTATATATATACTAGTATTCATGAAATGCCTACTTGTGACTGACACTCTGCTAAGTTCTGAGAATATAGCAAGCAGGTAAGTCAGATAAGGTCTCTGCCTCCCCTGTGGTCAGGGGAAATATACAGTATTAAGGTACACTAGGTTATTAATAAATCTGACAGTTCTATGATAAACATTTATAGGGTGATGACATTATAAAGCATAAGGGGAAATCAGTTTAGATAAGAACATTGGGGGTGCTTTTCTAAGGGGATGGCATTTGAACTGATCTAAAGGATGAAAATGAGCCCACTGAGGGGAAAAAAAATAAGGAAAGAATGCATACTGAGAAAAAACAGTGATTTCAATTATCCAGAGGCAGCAAAGGAAATTGACGTTTTTAAGAATCAAAACAGAAGTGAATGCTCCTGGATTATGATAGAATCAGGACAAATAGAGAGTTGGGGGGTGTGGACATGATGAACATTCTGGGCCATAGAAAAAGGGCTGGCTTTAAATTTATTTTATTTTTATTTTTTAAAATATATTTTATTGATTTTTTACAGAGAGGAAGGGAGAGGGATAGAAAGCTAGAAACATAGATGAGAAAGAAACATCGACCAGCTGCCTCCTGCACACCCCCTACCAGGGATGTGCTCGCAACCAATGTACATGCCCTTGACCAGAATCGAACCTGAGACCTTTCAGTCTGCAGACCGGCGCTCTATCCACTGAGCCAAACCGGTTTCGGCCTGGCTTTAAATTTAAGAGAAATTTTAAGTGGCACCCATTCAGAACCTTTGATTAGAGGAGTAAAATATATTGATTTATATTTTAAAAAACTATTCATTTCTGTGAAAGTGACAATAATAGAAGCAAAGAGATCAGCAGTCATCCATGCTATTGCTGATAATAATCCTTTGCATGAGTGGTGATGAGGAAATAAAGATAAACAGATTTAAGAAGTATTTGGAAAGTAAAACTCAAAACCAGTTTTCAGAAAAGTATGGAATTAAATTGCTTTCAGTTAATGAAATGTGTTTTGTTGTACTTGTTGCCTAAGGCATTTAACAATTTTCATTCCTAAAATCATATCTTCCTTGAGAAAACTCAAAATAGCCCTTGCAGCTAGTCTGTCTGTAAGTTCATAGGAGTTAGCACAAATATTTCACAATATTCCTTTTCATGTTTAGATATTTATGGCAATTTTTGAAGGAAATGTTATCCAGAAATCAAGAACTTCATCAAAATATCTCTGTACCCTGAGTTGCATGGACCTATTAATAGTTCTCACCCAAAAGGTAATTGTGACTACTGAATAAAATTAATTAAAACACAGTCCTGGCCGGTTTGGCTCAGTGGATAGGGCGTCAGCCTGAGGACTGAAGGGTCCCAGGTTCGATTCCGGTCAAGGGCATGTACCTTGGTTGCAGGCACATCACCAGTAGGGGGTGTGCAAGAGGCAGCTGATCGATGTTTCTCTCTCATCTATGTTTCTAGCTCTCTATCCCTGTCCCTTCTTCTCTGTAAAAAATCAATAAAATATATTTTTTAAAAAATTTAATTAAAACACAAACCATTAGTATCTATATCCTGTTTGGAGTAAAAGGGTCTCATACTGACTTGAAAGAATGACACTGCCTCTCCCATAGCCTCAGATGTTACCAGGGAGAATGAGGGCCTGGAAAGTAGCCGGATCATTCCTCTCCACTTGCACCGATGATAGATTCATGTTACCAAAAATAACATTTCTGTTTGATTTACATATTTGAAACTTGCATCAGTGGAAGCTCATCCTTATAAAATCATTATAAATATTAACAGATGTTTAATTATATTGCTATTAATTTTTAAAATACTATTGAGGGTAATAACTAACATGGTTGATTTCATATTTTGGAATTTGGAATATCAGTGTACTAACTAACTAACGGATTTTCAGAAAGTAGGAAAGAGAGTTCCTCTTCACTTACTGTTGCTGGTCTCTCTGTTTTGAATTTTCTGGTCCAATGCTAATTCTTCACTTGATTCATGGTGTATTCTGAGGTCGGTTCGAGGAAAGGCAGCAAGGGCCATTAATATCTTGTCTTGGGGCAGTGAGAACGATTCTGCAACAGCACAATTTCTCATGAAGGGTGGGTGTTAAATATGTATAGAGTGAGCGACTGTTTGATGGATCACAGCAATGGCTCTTTCAATGCGGGAAGAAGCCTGTCCCAATGCCAGACTTTCCCCTGCAGATGACACTCCAGAACTCAGCTGTCAATACACTTTTACTTAAAATAAAACTTGACTGATGACCAGAACACTCGAGTGTGAAAAATGGAGTTATGCCCGCTGCTAAACTGTGATGTTGGTGGAGATTCAGCTTAAGAAAATCCTGTCTCTTCTTTCTGCCCAATCTTGGCTGATGGAAGAAACTAAATTTGCACTACATTTTAAATGACAGAGGCTATTGAAATGTATTGCTCTATATCATCACACACACACACACACACACACACACACACACACACACACACAAACTAAACTTGACTGAGGAAAGGTTGGAGTATCTTAACAAAAAGAATGTATCAGTTTCTAGTGCAGAAATATACTTAGGTGAGAGAATTGGGAATGCTTTTTTCTTGTTTTATCTTCTCAGTAGTAATGGGGGACAGTTTTTTTTGTTTGTTTGTTTTGCTGTTGTTGTTTTTTTTTTGTTTTGTTTTTTGTTTGTTTGTTTTTTACATAGAAAAGATAGGAGAGAAGGATGTGGAGGGAATTTCTGTAACCGCCTTAGGGGCTGATGTTTTACTTTCCTAGGTCTTAAGACTCTTTCTAAAAATTATTTTGAGTCATGTGATGGTTCTTAACCCCCAGCACCTCCGAATGTGAGCTTATTTGGAATTAGGGTCATTGTAAATGTAATTGGTTACAATAAGGTCATACTCAAGTAGAGTGGGCACTTAATTCCATAGTACTGCTGTCCTTACAAGAAGAGAGAGCTGCAGAGAGAAGATGGCCATGTAGAGAGGCAAGGATTGGAATCATACTGCCACAAGCCTACCAGAAGCGGAAAATGCAAGGAAGAGATCATCCCTCAGAAGCTTTGGGGAGAGCCTGGTCCAGCCAACACCATGATTTCAGAATCTCAGCTTGCAGAACTGTAAAATAACACATTTCTATTGTTTTAAGCCACCCAGTTTGTATTGTAGTACTTTGGAAAATTATGGCAGCCAAAGGGAACTAATAGAAGCCCCAATGTACAGACTTACCCAATTTCTCTGCCTCTCAAGAAACATCACACTTTCACCAGTGCACTCTTGGTGTCCACAAATTTGCCAACTGCTTCTAGATGAGTTCTCCTAGGTTACTCTTCTTTCTGGTGTTTGTATCTACTTTGGTAAGCCAATGTTCATGTCTCATTCCTCCCTGCAGGTGCCTTTCTCACCTTAGATTTTCCAATAGTTGTTTGCCCTGTTATCTAACCTATTTTATGGATTCAAGAATTCTAATAACCTTTGCAGTTTGTTTGTGATTTTTTTTTCCAGTGTAAAAACTGTATTCTTTACAGATCCCCACATCCTGAAACAGAAGCCAGAGGAAATGAATTTGATGTTTTGTTGGTTTAGTTTTCACTCAGTTCAATATCTTTTCTAATTTCATTTGCAATTCTTCTTTGGACCATGACTATTTAGAATTGTATTTTTATATTTCCACATGTGTAGGCATTAATTTTTTCTTTTATTGATATCTACTTTAATTCTAAAGACTCTGTATTTTTTAATTTATTTGGATTTATTGATATTTGTTCTCTAACTCAGAATATGCTCTAACTTAATGGGGGTTCCATCTGTTTCAGTAACCTGAAGAAAATGGTTATTCTGTTCTTGTTTATTGGAATGTCCTTAGATCTTTGAGTTTTTAGTTTTCATCAAATTTGATGGGGTGTTTTTATTGTTGTTCTTGGCTAGTAGTTCTTCAAATATATATTGCTTTCCCTTTCTTTTTTGTACTCCAATAAATATATATTATAGCATTTGCTATTTGTCCACAAATATCATTTTTACCTGACCTTGTAATTTATATCTTTTCTCTTTGTGCTTAAGCTATGTCTTCAAAATCATTGATCATTTCTGCAGTGTCTAATTACTATTAGTATAATCCAGTAAAAATTTAAAAATAAAAGTTCTATTTGGTTCTTTTAAATTTCTTGATGACTCTACAAATTATGTTAATCTTTTATTTTATATTCTTAATCATATTTTTAAAAGCTTTTAAAGTTTTTTGTTTTTTTATTAAAGTCCTGTTTAAAGTCTTTATTAAAGTCATTTCATATTCTCAGTCATTTGTGGTTTGATTCTTTTACCTGATTTTCCTTTTGGATATAGATTACATTTCTTCCTTTTAGAGGTTTTGTTTTTTTTTGTTTATTTGTTTTTATGTCAGAGAGGAAGGGAGAAGGAGAGAGAGAGAGAAACATCAATGATGAGAGAGAATCATTGATCAGCTGCCTCCTGCATGTAGCCTACTCGGGGATTGAGCCCGCAACCCGGGCATGTGCCCTTGACCAGAATCCAACCTGAGACCCTTCAGTCCTCAGGCCGACATTCTATCCACTGAGCCAAACCGGCTAAGGCCCTTTTAGAATTTTTTAAAATTGAATATTAGGTATTATGAATCTTATGTTTTTTGAATGTGAGATTTTGCTGTCTTTATTTAAGACTGTTGTGGAAGGCTATAAAGTTTTTTGTCAATCAGCTTCATCATTTTAATACTTTAAGTTTTCTTAGGACCTATCTAGAGTAGCCTTTGGATGTAGGGCGATGTTTCTCAACCACAGCACCACAGACATTTGACTCCAGACAATTCTTTTTTTGCAGGGGTCTCTCCTGAGAATTACAGAATATTTAACTGCATCCCATGCCCCTGTTCACCAGATACGAGTAGCACCTCTCATCCTGTACAGTTGAGACAACCCAAAATGTCTAAACATTACTAAAAGTTTACTGGTGGATACAATTGCCCTTTGTTGAGAATCACTGATCTAAGACAAGTTTAGCCCTGCTACCATAGTGTAATGATTCCAGGTTCTCTAGTGAAGGCCCCTTTTCAAATAGGGCTCTTCAATCTGCTGGTTGTAACTTGAATATCTTCATTGTTGTGAGCTATATGAACGTTCAGCTCTAGCTCCTGGTTATTCTCAGCATATTCTCTTTAGTTTTATCCTTTGTATGATATTGATAATTTAAGAAGAGGAGGGTTTCTATGAAAATCATGATGAATGATTTCTCTATCTCAGTGCAGAAAAAATTAGGATGATATTTAAATTACACAAATATTTTTTAAAGAATACTAAAATACTGGTATAACATGTAAAGAATCACAAGTTTTAGATTTATTTACTGATTCACTCATTCAGCAAGTACTTACTTAAAAAATGTACACATGCACAGTTATTCTATATTCATTACATGTTCTAAGAAAATAATAAACAAGATATACTACTCAATATGTTTATATCTCTTACAGTAAACTGTAAAAGAATCAATTACCCCAATAGTGTGAGTGGTGCTATAATAAAAAGAACTTTTTTAATGGGATGGTACAGAATAAGCACAGAAAAGCAATATTTAACTAGGTCTGGCACTATTAGTAAACATTTCCAAGATAAAAAGACCATTGAACTGAATTTTAAATTGGACAAATGTGGAAGATACACAATTTGGAAAGAACAACAGGAGAAAAATACAGGGTAAACGACTAAGCTAGGGAAATGCAAACAGACTGATACAACTAAAAAATAAGGAACTGTAACAGGGAAGTCATGAGGCTGCATATGTAATCAGGGATCAAGTTTGTATATTATTCTATGGCATTCTTAAATTTTCTTCTGAAGATAATGGTAAACACCTGAAAAGCTTAGAAGAGGGAGAACAGTGTGATAGATTTATATTTCAGTAAAAATTATTTCAGACGAAATGTAGAATAAATAAGAAGGAAGCCTTTGTGGTATCCTTATGTTCTGATTGAAAATACCTAGATCTTTTAGCTTTAATCAGCCCTAATGATCTCTAGGCCTTCAGTACAGATGTACTACTGGACCTTACTCTCTTGCTTTTATGGTTTGGATTTATTACCTTATAGATCACAATTTCCTCTTGTTCAAGATTGTATCCATTACATTCTGATATTTCAGGAGGCTGAGTAGGGGTCTAAACTATTCTTATTTTTATTATTAAACAAAAGATAATTTTTCTTTTATTTTTTATTATTGTCAGATTTATTTTTTATAGTATATCAATTAATTTTCAGTATGTGTCTTTTTTTTTTTTTACAATTTTCAATAATCTTTAATGTAACACACATTCATTATATATGAGCCCTCAAAAGAGAAACTTGCATTGTCCAGAATCTTAAGTGCTACACAATGATGGCTTTGGGATATGTGATCTATCCTGGAGAATGTGTTTGAGAAGAATGTGTAATCTTCTGCTTTTGGTGAAATGTTCAGGCATGTTGATTAGGTCCCTTTGCTATATAGTGTTCAAGTCCTCCAATTATGTATTGGTCTATCTGGATAATCTGGGAACACTGGCTCCTAATCACTCACCTGCCTGCCTGCCTGATCACCCCTAACCACCTCTGCCTGCCTGCCTGATGTCCCTAACTGCTCCCCTGCTGATCTGATCACCCCTAACTACTCTCCCCTGCCAGCCTGATCACCCCTAACTGCTCTGCCTGCCTGCCTGATTACCCCTCACTGCCTCTGACTCAGCCCCTGCCACCATGGCTTTGTCCGGAAGGACATCCAGTCTAATTAGCATATTATCCTTTTATTAGTATAGATATCTTCTTAGTGAAGTGACACTTTATTTTGATATGATATCTTACATTGTCTCTTTTGACAGTTTTGACTTAAAGTGTTTAAGTAAACCACTCCTGTACTTTTTGGTTATTATTTACAAGGAATATCTTTTTCAAAGTGAGTCTTTGTTTCTTTTTTGGTTTTTTTTTGAAAGACTGTTTTGGTGATTACAGTTTTCTTGATTGCATTTTCTTGTTTGTTTGCTTTTTAGCACTTTGATTTTATTACCCACCTCCATTCTGGCCTGCCAGAATTCTTCTGACAAATCCACTGATGGTTTACTGGGAGCTTTTTTTGTATAATTCTTTTATTTTCCTGCTTTCAAAATTATGTCTTTGTTTTTGACAATTTGATTGTAATGTGTCTCAGTTTGGATTTCTTTGATTTCTTCCTACTCCACTGGGCTTCTTGAATCTGAATGTACATTTTCTTCCCCCTAAGAATGTTTTAGGCAATTATTTCTTCAAAAAAGCTTTCTGTCCTTTCTCTCTTCTTCTGGGATTCCTGATGTTGGGCTTTTTGGGCTTTCTTAATGCTTTATCTTTCTTTGGCTCTTCTGACTCAATATTTTCAAATGATCTTTTTTCATGTTTTCTGATTCTTTTTTCTGCTTAATCAAATCTGTCATCGAGCCCCTCTGGTGAATTTTTCAATGCAGTTATTTTATCCTCCAGCTCCACAATCTATTTTATTGTGTTTTATAATTTTAATTTCTTTGTTAAAATTCTCATTTTGTATATAGTTTGTTTTTTTTTAGCTTGTTGATAATATTTGTGATGATTGTTTTGAATTCTCTTCTGGTCATTCATATGCCTCCATTTTCTCAGGATTGGTTTCTGGAGAAATGTTGTGTTCCTTTGTGCAATATTTCTCTGCTCCTTTGTGTGCCTTGCAATTTTCTGTTAGGATCCACGCATATGATAAAACAACAACTAGCTTTCTCAATCTTTATAGACTGACCTCATACAGAAAAAGTTCTTCACCAATCAAATCAGCTAGAGGGTCTGGGGGCCTCACAAACATTTTCAGTGAGTGAATCTTTCCCAGACATGTGCATATAAATTCACAATTAAAGAGGCTTGATTGTGTTTTTTTTCAGGATCTTGTTATTCCATTCTTTGATGTCTGTGCATAGTACTGTAGGTTCTCTGGACTGGTGCAAAACTCCCTTTTGTTCTCAGCATCTTTCATGCTCCTAGAATTTACTGGGCCCTGTCACTGCTCTGAGTCAGGCAAGACAGAAACTAGTTCCTCAAACAGGCCAACCAAAAACAGTCAGTTTTGAACACATGCACCAAATCTCTTTCTCTCTCTCTCTCTTTCTCTCTCTCTCTCTCTCTCTCTCTCTTTTTTTTTTCCCCCCACAGGGAGAACCCAGGAATTGATGGTTTTTCTCCCACTTGTTCCATACTGAGCTGGAGATGAGTCTTTGGCAAGTGAGTGCATGCTGGTATAACCATCACTTTTGTTCTCAGTAGCCCCCACCCTGGCACCCTTTACTGTCAGCATGAGATTCAGACAAGACAGAAACCAGTTCTTTGGGCAGCCCTTCAAAATGTCTGGACATTGCACATATGTTCCAGTCTTCTCTTTCCTTCTCCAGTGTGAAGCCAGAAGCTAAGTGTTTTCTCCCAATCACATTACACTGAGCTAGGAAAAGAAAACTATGACTAGTGAGTACCACAAAGTTTTCTACCATTTTATTGTGGCTGGTTTGGCATTTTCCTGAGGTGCAAGAGACTCAGCTGGTTTCTGGATTTCTCAGAAAGAGCATTGGTCCAGGTATTGCTGTTTAGTTGCTATCTCCATGGAGATAAGAAGGATCTGGGACTTCATATTTTGCCATTTGCTGACATCCCCTCAGCATTTCTTTTTGACATTTTCTCAAAATTATCCACAAATAATTATTAAATATTACTTGTTTTTGTTTGTCTTTTATTGTTTCTAATGTTGATATTAATTTTGAAACATTATTTCTTTTTTTTAATATGTTTGATTGATTTTATAGAGAGAAAGGGAGAGAGATAGAGAGTTAGAAACATCGATGAGAGAGAAACATTGATGAGAGAGAAACATTGATCAACTGCCTCCTGCACAACCCCCATTGGGGATCGAGCCTTCAAGGAAGGTACATGCCCTTGACTGGAATCGAACACAGGACACTTCAGTCCACAGGCCGATGCTCTATCCACTAAACCAAACCAGTGAGGGTGAAACATTATTTCTTTACATCTTTCTTATCTCATCCTACTTACTTGTTTTTCTTGTTCACCAATAAATTTGTTAAGTACCCCACACACATACAACATACAGTTTTATTGATGTGCAGTAAACTAGATAAGATAATAAACATAACCATTACCCCAAAACTTTCCTAATGTCCCTTTCTACCCTCATACTCTCCCTATACTCCCTCCCTTCTTTCAACCCTAGGCAATTGCTGATGTATTTTTTTTTTCTCATTATAGATTAGCTTTCTTTTTCTACAATTTTATATAAATAACTAGAGGCCCGGTGCATGAAATTCATGCACTGGGTGTGGGGGGGTGTCCCTCAGCCCAGCCTGCACCTGATTCAACCTGGATCGGGCCTAAACAGGCAGTCGGACATCCCTCTCACAATCCAGGACTGCTGGCTCCCAACTGCTTACCTGCCTGCCTTCCTGATTGCCCCTATCCACTTCTGCCTGCCAGCCTGATCACCCCTAACCACTCCCCTGCCAACCTGATTGATGCCTAACTGCTCCCCTGCCAGCCTGGTTGCCCCTAACTGCCATCCCTGCAGGCCTGGTCCCCCACAACTGCCCTTCCCTGCAGGCCTGGTCACCCCAAACTTCCCTCCTCTAAGGGCCTGGTCACCCCTAACTTCCCTCCCCTGCAGGTTTGATTGCCCCCAACTGCCATCCCTTGCAGGCCTAGTCCCTCCCAACTGCCCTCCCCTGCTGGCCATCTTGTGGTGGCCATCTTGTGTCCACATGGGGTCAGGATCTTTGACCACACGGGAGCAGCCATCTTGTGTGTTGGAGTGATGGTCAATCTGCATATTACTCTTTTATTAGATAGGATAGAGCAGTGGTCAGCAAACTGCGGTTAGCAAGCCTCATGTGTCTCTTTGGCCCCTTGAGTTTGTGGCTCGCGAGCCGCGGTTTGCCAACCACTGCTTTAGGACAATGATTTGGGTGATACCTTAGAGCAGTGGTTGGCAAACCACGGCTCGCGAGCCACAAACTCAAGGGGCCAAAGAGATGCATGTGTCTTGCGAGTTGCAGTTTGCCGACCACTTGGATAGAGGCCTGATGCATGGGTGGGGGCCAGCTGGTTTGCCCTGAAGGGTGTCCCAGATCAGGGTGGGGGTTCCCTTGGGGCATGAGGCAGCCTGGGGGAGGGGTCTGTGGTGGTTTGCAGGCTGGCCACGCCCCCAGGTGACCCAAGCAGAGGCCCTGGTATCTGGGATTTATTTATCTTCTACAATTGAAACTTTGTATCCTGGAGCAGAGCCAAGCCTTCTGCTTGTTCCGTCGTGGCAGCCATTTCTGTTGGGATTTATTTATCTTCTATAATTGAAACTTTGTAGCCTTGAGTGGAGGCCTGGCCTGGCCAGGGTGTTCGGAAAGCTTGGCTTCCTCCATTGCCAGGGAAACCCAAGCCTCCCTCCTTCTCTCTCTGTGTCTGCAGCCATCTTGGTTGGGTTAATTTGCATACTCGCTCCTGATTGGCTGGTGGGCGTGGCTTTGTGGGTGAAACGGAATGATGGTTAATTTGCATATTACTCTTTTATTAGCTAGGATTCATACAACATGTACACCCTTCAGACTTTTTTTGTAATTTTTGCTTTTTCCCCCTCAACATACTTATTCATTTGTGTTTTTATTTGAATTGACCTCTCATTTCTTTCTTTCTTTTTTTATTGATTTTTTTATAGAGGGGAAGGGAGAGGGATAGAAAGCTAGAAACATCGATGAGAGAGAAACATCGACCAGCTGCCTCCTGCACACCCCCCACCGGGGCCGCGCCCGCAACCAATGTACATGCCCTTGACCGGAATCGAACCTGGGACCCTTCAGTCCACAGACTGACGCTCTATCCACCGAGCCAAACCGGTTTCGGCTCTCATTTCTTTTTATTACTGAGTAATATTGTTTTGTATTGTATAGATATACAATGATTTATTTATCCAGTCACTCCTTGAAATGTATTTGAATTGGATCTTGTATTTCACTACTGTAAATAAAGCTGCTATAAATACTCATATAAAGATTGTGTGAACATATATTTTCTCTTGAGCAAATACCTAGGAATAAACTTCATGGGTATATATTCGGTGTTTGTTTAACTTTTTCATAAATTGCCAATTATTCTCCAGCGTAGTGGCATCATTTTACATTCTTAACAGCATGTGTGAAACCTCAAGTTGTTACAGTTGACAATATTTGCTATACTCAATCTTTTAAATTTTAAACATTCTAATAAATGTGTATTATTTCATTGTGATTTGTTTTTCTCTGTCTTCCTTACTTGCTTGTTTTCCATTTCATTTCCCATGTGATCTTTATTATTTTCTTATATATTTTTTTCCTTTGCTTTCAGTCTCTAATTTCATAATTTGTTTTTCTAGTTTTTTAAGATGGAAGCTATGTGTTTTTTTTATTTTATTTTGATCATGTTTTCTAATATACAATTTAATTCTATGACTTTTTTTTTTTACTAACTTATTGTTTTAGCTGCCTCCTACAAATTTTTATGTTGTACTTCAATTTTCATCTAGTTTCAAAGACTTTTAAAATTTTGCTTTTGATTTCACCTTTAACCCACTGATTATTTAGAATTATGTTTAGTTTCCAAGTATTTGGGGTTTCTCAATATTGTTTATTTTCCTGTTATTGATATCTACTTTAATTGCATTATAACTAGAGAACATACTTTGTATGGCTGGAATTCTTTTAAATCTATTGAAAAAGTTTTTACAATGCAGAATATGGTATATCTTTGTAAATACCCCATATGCACTTGTAAAGGATGTATATTCTGTTGCTGTTTGTGTATGAAATATTTAATGAATATGTTAGGCAAAATTGATAATGTCATTCAAGTATCTATGTATTTTTAATTTTTATCTCTAGTTGTACTGTTCATTATGAGATGAAATTATTGAAACCTCTAACTATATTTGAGATTTTGTCTACAATAGGATTTCTCCTTGCAGTCCTACCAATTTTTGCTTCAGTCACTTTAACACTCTTCTATGAGGCACATACACAGGATGGCTATATCTATGAATTGACCCCTTTATCATTATAAAATGATCCTCTTTCTCTCTTATTAGAGACTGTTTTGAAGTCTCCTTAATGTAATATTAATATATTTACTCTAGCTCTCTTTGATCAATGTTAGCATGATCTCTTTTTCCTGTCTTATACCTTTATTTGTGTTTTTATACTTAACTGACACTTTTTAGCAGCATATGGGTCTTTATTTTAAACCAATCTGGTAATTTCATACAGAATTCTATTATGTACTGATCAGTGCACTCATCTGAGTAAATACCCAAGGTGGGTTCCAAGGGGGAATGAGGGGGGACAGGGGTCAAGAAGATTAGTAGGACCAGTGCCCAGAACTCAGACAATGCCAAAATCAGCAGCTATAATCACCACCCAGATTCCAAGATTCCCAGATTCAAACTATTATATTTCAGAGATCACCATGTTGAGTAGAAAGGTCTTACCTTACCAGAAGAAAAAAGAAAATCCTACATTAATATAATTCTGGTTTCACCCAGCAAACCTAGAAGACTTGAGAGTGTCAAATGGTTTCCACCTAACTTAGTGTGTCAAAAAAGAGTTCAAATATATTTACAGGAATATAAAAATATCCAGCACCCAACAAGGTAAAATTCATTTATGACATAAAATCAGAAATTACCAGAAAAGTAAAGAATCAGGAAAAGACAATTCATAATAATGATAAAAGTAATCAATATAGAGTAACTGACCCATAAGTGATAACATTGGTAGTATTAATAGGAAAGAACATTAAGAGCTATATCTATATTCCATATGTTCAGGAAGCTTCAAGAGAGCTATGTAGATATTTGGAATTCCTCCTTTGTGCAGCTCTCTGTTTCTTGTTTGTTTTGTTTTTCTGCTCTTCTGTCCTGTGTGCTCCATCATCCTTGGCTTCCCAGACTCCAAGCTCCACCTCCTTAACCAAGGGAGACTGTGAGCTCTGCATAGGTTTCCCATCCTGAAGTCCTCCTTGAAACTTTCTTCACATAATATAAGTTGGGGTCAATGTAAGGCTCAATTAATGTTTCCCTATCTCAGAAAACATGGTTCTTCATTGCCTGATGTCCAATGACTTTAGTGTCATTATTTTATGTAGTTGCTTAGTGTTTTAGTTATTTCCATGTGTTATTTACAAATATATGTTTTACTTCAAAGAATCTATTTGGATTATATGGAAACTCAAAGAATAATTCTTAAATTATCTTCTGATTCATATCATAATTAATTTTTAAATTATGCTTCATCTTAGCATTTTGAATTGATGTTCTGTCTTTCCAATTGAAAAGTATTTCCATAAGTCAGTGTTTTCTGTTTGACTCTCCCTTAAAAAAAAAAAAAGCCTAATAAAGACTGGTATTGGTTCATATATGTAGTCAGTTTATTTCATTTTTTCTCATGGTATACATGAGGCTCTTTCATCAAGGCAAACTGTATGTATTCGTCTTTGTATTTAAACCATCTTTGTGCGAGGGATATCCTATGAATATGTCTTGTCTATTTCTTAGTGCCATTGTCTATTACTTCAAGGAGGAATCTACACTTCCCTAACAGGTTTCAATGTTATTGAGGTAGAGCAGCCAAATAGAGTTCAATGAAGATTCTCTACATATCTCCATGAGTGCCTTTATCCTACTGATTTTAGGAGGCACTGTGTAATGAAAGGATATTGTGTAAGGGTAAGGAAGAGTATGCAGTCTCTTCAGCTTTATATCTAGAAGAGATTTACATTGCACCTTTCACAGACTTCAGAGCTGATACAGGAATTTCTAAATCATTAAGATTTAAACCTGAATTTTAATGTGAGGGTTGGATATACCAGAACACATCCCCACCTTTCCTAACAACTTTTTAAAAATTTTAATGACTAATTATATGAAACTTAAAACTTCATAGGAAAACATGTACAGAACTTTTTATTTATTTTTTATTTTTGAGAAGGCCTGTGAATATATTTGTTCAAAGTTATAAAAAATGGCATTCAGTTCTATCCCAGAGTATTTACTGGTGGATGATGGATACAGACAGTTGTAAGGCTGTACAGTGGGAGCAGTGGATAGGGCGTTGGTATGGTAGTAAGACCTGGCTGAGGGCAGGGATGAAAGACAGTTGCCGCCACCCAAGTCCTCTGCTCCTCTGTCCATTAAGTCAGTGGCAAACATAAACGGAGACAACAGGAATACAGAGGCCAGCATCTCCCTGCCCGTACAGTCAAGGAGACAGCTGCCCAGTGCAGGTTGGTTCATCTCCCTCCTTGGCCCCTGCTGTGGCACTCAGGCAATTCTAAAATGAACCACAATCCACTGAAGCCAACCACTCCAGTGAGACAACAAGTCTCATGGGTGAAAAAACTCTTTAAATAATGTTCCTTCCAGGCAGGAGTCAGAATATGATGCGTTTCCCATCTGCTGGGTTCTGCTCCATGTGACAGTGGGGACACTTCAACTTACCTCCGTTAATGAGCTTGTTGAGTGCATCTCGGGAGATAACATGGCCACAAATGAGCTTGATGGGAGGGTTGGAATCTGACGTTTGCTGGCGAAGGATGGGGCAGGCGAACACTGAGTGGTACCAGCACTTCATGCCTAGTTCAATCTCAATCGGTAACTCGTCCTTGTGACTCCAGACCCCTGTGCACTGCCTCTGCTCAATCACAGCTTTGATGTTCATCAGCACAGGCAGTGCCACGCAGCCAGAGGCAAAGCTGACACTGAGGGGCGACTCCACAGAAAGCCCCAGCAGGGAACAAGCATCTTTGGTAAATATCTCACAGATCTCAGCCCAGTGGCTGGTGTCCAGGAGGTGGCAGTAGGGCGACTTCTCCAAGCCCAGCCACAGGTATACCAGGCTGCCCATCATCACCTGGATCTCCTGCTGGTGCAGCCCAGCAAAGGGCTGGAAGTGCCTGGCATAGCTGAGGGCCTCCAACTGCTTGTCAGGGCCACCAGCCAGGAAGTGAATAAAGTACAGTCAGTGCAGCTTGACTCCAGCGAGCTGTTAAGCTCAAGCAGACGCTGCCTGTGGGAGATGGCCTATTCCAACTCTGGTCCCAAGTCATGTTTGTGCAGAGCTTCCAGTATTCGATTCAACCCCAGGAAAGGCTGCTTGAAATCCAAGTCCATGTTCAGTGTAGATTCCTGGCACAGCTCCTCATCCACGCTGAGCATGCCCTGCTGGTACAGGTGCTCCACGATGGCCATCTGCGGGATCTGCTGCTGCTTCTCCTGGGAGTCTCACACTGCATCGGAGACTACACTGCAAACCTCAGAGTCCAAGTTCCTGTCAATGGCTTTGCCCACTTGGGAGACACTGCTGTGAATGTCCTTGTGGTCCGAAGCCAGTTTCTGCACGGTGTCTTTGATCTTCCGGCAACACTGGGACATCACCATGGAGAGGATGTCTGAGAGAGGGGTCCCCTGGAGAGCTGCACTGGCCAGCTCAGCCCGAAGCTGTCCTATGTAATGCAGCAGCTCCTCCAGGCTCTGCTCGCAGTGCTGCCCGTAGGTAAGAAACTTCTGTAGGACCTTGTCCACCTCTCTCTCCATGCTCTCACCCTGCTCCATGGTGGCCTCTGCCTGCTGCTGCAGCCTGGACCCTGGCTTTTGGCCTATTTCTTATTATATAAGCTAAGGAAAGAAAATTACATATAGAAATCAAAATACATGTACCATAACTAAACATTAAGTTTCAATAATAAAAAGGTAAAGTTATGGGGAAAATCAATGATATTTTGAGAGAGTATAATAAGCAGTTGAAGAATATTAACTTCCAGGCAAATCAGAACTAAGAAGTCATTCTATTTTTACTTACACACAACAAAAGCTCTTTTTGGCAGAAGTGAGGTTATTGAGGTGACATGAACCAAGAGTACACTTGCTTGATCAAGAGAGGTAGGTAAAAGATATTGAACAAAACATTACTCTTTGGCCAATGGATGGCTATTTCAATGGTATCATAAATAATGAATACTTTGTCCATTAATCTAAACCTCCTCACATGATGATCTTCTTAAACTACAGGGTGGCAATAATTTTTTTGTCCAAAAACAGGATCTCTTGTGAGTAAAAGTAACACTAATAAAAGTTTCACCAGACAGAAGAAAAAACCGGATCTTTTGTGAGCAAATCAGTGTATGATCACTATACTAAAATTCTACTTTAACTTGGATTTTTCCTACTCAATTTATCAGATAAATTGCAAACTCTCCTGCATTCTTTTCAGGGCTCTCCATAATCTGGCTCCACTTCACTTATCTATTACTCTACTGCTGTCAGACACTCATGGAAAAGAAGGATTAACATGAGCTTTGCGGTGTGGCTAGCCTAGTAATGAATCATAGCAGTCTTCTACTTCAGCCAAGATCCCAGGAACTGTGTCAGGCTGTTATCTTCAATGTGAGGATAATGATAGATCGCTTTCTGGGCTCCCACCAGCTTGTGATTTAGGATACATTTTTATTCTACCAAGCCAGAGGAAAAGAAAGGTGAGATCTTCTCTTCCTGGGTTGAGACAGTTGATGTAATCTGGGCATGATCTTGAGCAATGACTGAGAGGAATATTCCATATAGAAAGTAGAGTTTAGCTCACTGTATTGGAGGCAGTGACACCCATATATAAACATTGTAATGGAGTAGGTAAATGTGGGTTACATGGGAAAACTTTAGCTAGGACAAAACAGATGCCTTAAGAACACTCATTGTTCACAAACAGGTTTACAATCAGAGGAGTAGATTTTAATTACGAGTGCAGTGAGACAACTGGCAAACACATCGTTAACTTTGGCTCTGACAATATAGAAACTAACAGCAGCACAATTTTGAACTGATGGTAGGTACTTAAAACCTACTTATTAATGAATTAATAAAATAATTTAGGAAGTTATTTGGGCTTTTGAGTGAATATTTCCAAGTTGTGTTGATAACAGACATTTTATGCCCGACCGACATGGCTCAGTGGTTGAGCATTGAGCTATGAACCAGAAGGTCATGGTTCCCAGTCAGGGGACATGCCTGGGTTGTGGGCTCGATCCCCAGTGTGGGGCGTGCAGGAGGCAGCGATCAATGATTCTCTCTTATCATTGATGTTTCTATCTCTCTCCCTCTCCTTTCTTCTCTGAAATCAATAACAACATATTTTTTAAAAAGACAACAGGCATTTTAAACCTAGCTGCTGATTCACTGACTTGCTGTTATTAGGGAAGGTAGCACTTATTTGTGATGAAAGCTGTATAGATTTAGTAAGACTCCTATCATCTTGTCAGAAACTTTTATTTTAGATCCTGCTAACTTACAACTGGACTGTGGCTATTGATTATTCTCACGTCCTGCACAAATTTGGGAAATCGACTTGAATCTTTATTGACTGCGTGAAATAGGGAGTTGTGCTAATTAACATGACAAAAACTTGTACTTTGTAGTTTCCCTTCTCTGTATGTTATAGATCATCTAAATTGATACTTCTGCAGTTTTCCAATATTGCAATTGTGTTTTACTGAATTTACTTACAGATCCACTAATGTAAGAGCAAATGCACCTGATTTATGAGGATAGTTCGGTTATTCTCAATGTACAGCCTTTAAACATTTTTTTTAGTATAATTTTAACATTGACTGTGGTTTCCAGTTTTGTTTTGCTTTCCTTTGTCCTCTCTGATGACTATTTCTAGATATTGCTTTAAAATTGAAGAATCCTTGCCATCATTGCCTTAGGCCCGTGGTCGGCAAACTGCGGCTCGCAAGCCACATGCGGCTCTTTGGCCCCTTGAGTGTAGCTCTTCCACAAAATACCACGGCCTGGGTGAGTCTATTTTGAAGAAGTGGCATTAGAAGAAGTTTAAAAAATGTGGCTCTCAAAAGAAATTTCAATCGTTGTACTGTTGATATTTGGCTCTGTTGACTAATGAGTTTGCCGACCACTGCCTTAGGCTATTCAAACATTTATTCAAGTTGTGGATACTTGTCACAATCATTTTAATTCAGGAAACTGAGGCAGAATTGGTGGAGTATTCAGTGCAGTAATAAAAGTAGAATACTTAACCATTGTTTTTGGAGCGGGGTGTTAGATACAGTGGAACATCGGGCACCTAAAAATGGAAACTGAGGGCAGAGGAGTTGGAGATGGTGAGATTTATTTTTTCTCTCTGGCCATTTGAATTTTTCTTTAAAATACTCTTTGTCTGACACTAATGTTTTGCTTTATTATAGTCTAACATTACCAAATAAGTTTCCAAGTACTTTCTTTTTGGATGTTCCATATTGTGTTCATGAATTACCTCATGAACATTGCATATATCAAAAACCTCTAAAATAATGATGCTATCTATTATCTATCATCTATCTATCTATTATCTATCTATCTATCTATTATCTATCTATCTATCTATCTATCTATCTATCTATCTATCTATCTACCTATCTCTTAAAATTGTCTTCTATCCAGTAGTTAGTTTACAAGCCAAAGCAATATTGAAAGATTGGCAGGGAAGTTATTTCATCTCTATTATACAGATAAGGAAACAGACACACACAAAAGATAAATGACCCATTCATGTTAACATAGATAGTATAAGAATGGAGTCAGAATACACACTCAGGGCACAAGAGAGTCTCATAAGTCAATTATTGAAATGCGATTATATGTGTGTCATATATGCAAATGACACCAAGTAAGTTGAGAATAGCAAATAAAGAACAGTGTAGTGGCCAGAACATGCAGTTAGAGTTACTATAGAAAGGTCTAACTAAACATGAGTCCTTTCTGTGATACCAGCTCAGTTACTAAGCCACTTTAAACATCACATACCTTTAAAATGAGCCAAAAAAATCATTCCAGCTTTTAAAAATTATCATGAGATTAAATAAAAAAACTTCATATGAGGCTAACATTAGTGAACACAATAAATTTTAGCTTTTAAAAGTTTTAATCTAATCTAAAGGGACATATTGTTATAATTCATAATTGGCTGTGGGTAGACTAAGATCTGTTTTTAGTTTGCTTTGCTGAAATCTCCCTAGCTTGGATAACTAACCAGCTACCTTGCTCAGCAAATTATCTAGCACACTCTATGGATAATCATTTCTTTGGTACTTGCTGTGAATTGTGTATTATCTTTTCATATATGACTGTCTTATATCCTCACTAAACTTTTGCTCTTTAGACCATGTCTAATTCTGTTTTATTTCCTTTTACAGATTTAGTATAGAGGGGGGCCTTGGCTCACTGCTATTATCCCATCTTATGGTACATTTTATGAGAAAAATCTTATAGATGATGCATAAATAACCAGACCTTGGGCACCAACCAGTAAATTTTAAGTTATATATGTTTCCATGAGTTCACTCCACATATCCCTAGTCATTTTTCTCTACTGAGGGTATAAATGCTAATTTGGCACATTTTAAATCTCTAATGACTAAGAAAACCTGAAAGTGACTGAATTTTCTTGCAATTGAATGGTTAAGTCCCCCCCACACACACACACACACACTAGTCATATTTTCTGCTCTAAAGGCTATTCCTGTGTTCTCTAATCAAAGAGGAACATCACTATACCTTAATTGATTCCCTCTATTTAACTTCCTTCATATTTAATCAGTCTCCAAGCCATATTTGTATTGTTGTTGTTTTTTTTTTTGTCTTATAGTTGTTAAATTAACCCCTAACTTTTATTTCTTCAGTTATATTTAAGGATAGACCTTATGTCTTGCCATTAATATTGACCAGGGCCCGGGCTAGGAAGGAGCCTGCAACCAAGGTACATGACCTTAATCAGAATCAAACCCAGGATCCTTGGGTCCATAGGCCAACACTCTATCCACTGAGCCAAACCAGCTAGGGCCCAAGTTCCTTTTATCAGTGAAGAGGATAGTACTTTTGGGTAGAAAGTCAACAATTTTGGTCATGTGGAATTTTATGTTTTCAAGTCAATAAAAGGGACAACACAACAAATAAACAGAAAGAAATTATTACTTAGAATTTTTCTAATTCTGATTTATTTATAGAGTTTTAAAAAAAGGTTCAATATTACTTTCTAATGTCTTTGAACTTTTAAAATTTAAACTGATTTTCTAAGGATTTTTACTCCTAAATAGTAATCTAACAATCTGTTTCCCCCCACAGTTACCTTGTCAACATATTTTTTTTCCCATTTTTTAATCACTTCATAGAAATTTTAGAAAAAAAATACCATAGAAAAATGATGTATTCCCAGAATGGCCTATATTATAGGAATCCCAATAAGTAAAATATGTGGTTATATTAAAATATGTGATTAAATATAAGACTTAATTTTCCACAGATAAAGCATAATTTAAGTATTCAAAAGGTAAGTTTTCCATCAAAATGAACATGTACAATTTACAGTCTATCATGATGATATGTAAATCTCTTCCAGGATTTTCATTTAGAGCTTATCTTTAGAGTCTGTCACTTGTTTTTTCCTCTTCATTTTTTTTGGGGGGAGTAGGAGAAAAATGAAAAAAAAAATATTGAGACTATGATATAATTGATTCCCTCAAGTAATTTCTACAACCAGTAGTTATTTATGGACTAGAAATATGACTTCTGTGTTTATTTGTTTTTAACTACTCTAAATATAGTTTTATAAAAGCTCCAGTAAACTTTTAAAATATATATATATATTTTATTAATTTTTAGAGAGAGGAAGGAGAGGGATAGAGAGATATGGAAACATCGATGAGGGAGAAACATTGATTGGCTGCTTCCTGCATGCTGCCCACTGGGGACTGAGCCCACAACTCAGGCATGTGCCCTGACTGGGAATTGAACCGTGACCTCTTGGTTCATAGGTCAACACTCAGCCACTAAGTCACACTGTCGGGGCTCCAATAAACTTTTGAACAACAGTATCATTACTAGAACAAATATATAGGTTCACAAATTATAAAGTGAAAATATTTATTTAGATCTATTTCCTTTATTCTCACTGTTATTTGTTAACCTTTTTAGTTTCTTTTATATATCTAACTCTGTATACATATTTTAATATCTCAAGTTTTCTTGCATCAATAGTTTAGTAATCTGAATTCAAGGATAAGTGATCTCTTATTTACTGATCTCTTACACTACTATAGTTTGCCTGATAATTGGAATCAATCCAGTATTGTCTTTCTGATGAGCTTGGTAATCTAGGATATGAAGTATGTGATGGACAATTTCTCTGAATATCCTTGCTGGCTTCATAAAATTGGCATCTTGGAATGTGCTGAGCTTGTGAAACAGGTATCCAAAATAGAAAATGGATATGATTTCTAACTTAAATTGGCTATTATGTGAAATGAACAAAAGTAGCTTCCATTTCCTGAATAAGGTCTGATTTCCTCCTTTCTGTGAATTGAATGGCAATCAATATGAGAGGTGAAAAAAAGAAACTAATAGTAATCTTTTGCCTATGAAAAGCAGCACTTCCAAGATTGGTGTGAGATGTTGCAACTATGAGTTGGGAAAAGAAGTAAGTTCCTCTTCTCACATTATTGAAAATCTACCTCCATATAATTAAGCCTATATCCCCTTATTTTTAGGAGATAACTTGTACATGTCAGGTGAGGTCTACAGTATATGAATCAAAATGGGATAAGCAATTAAATAGAGAACTGGGAAAAGGTGGGCAACTATATGGATTTCCTATTGCCTACTTGCTGTTATGTGCATTAGGCATATTATGTCTAACATGTTCATAGTTACAAAAGGTACATGCACACATATACAGATATATGCACACATATGCATGCCTGGTTTCTAATTTGGAGCCTCCTCAACATGATTTACCTGGCCAAATTGAATTAATTTTCTTTCTATTTTTGTCAATCATCCCATTACCTTTTCTGCTTTAATAACATCTTTTCCTCTGAATTCTGTATTTGTCTTTCTGCACTTCTGCTTTCATTACCCACAATTCAAATCTTAATTGCATCTTGTCTTACTCAGTCTGCTAGTTTGCTTATAAAGGTTATGCTTACCTTCTGTATTATACTATAACCTCACTGTGGCTAAAGAACACATTTTTTTTTATTTCTTAGAATTTTCCATACTGCTTGGCATACAGTAGACATTTAAGGATATTTTTGTGCCGAACGAGTAAAAGTACATCCCCCAGTGCTGAGCACATTAAAAATGTGTAAATGACTACATTTTGATTGATTGATTATCATAATAAACCAACCATTTTTCCCTAACAGTACCAAAACTATATAATAAAAAAGTATATACAGTTATGCACACAGTGAAAGTAAAGGCATGATTTAAGAGGTTGGTTATAAAGTGTATTCAAAGCTTTAAGTCACATATAAACAATATTTTTCTCATAAGTCTTTAAAACCACTCCAAATGTACAAAAATATTATTTTTATTCTATCTCACGAAACAAAAAGTTCTTACTCTCTCTTAATATACACACCAGACACACACACACACACACACACACACACACACACACACACATACATGTGTCTTGGTATTTTAACCATTTTGCATTCAGGATAACTGAACATGCCTAGAGAGAATAGGATTAGGATTATTGTTGGCCATTTTAAACCATTTAAAATCTTTTTGCTTATTTTCTGTGCTTACTTGTGTGCTCACATTAAGACTCAAATTCTTAATATGCATAATGATGGATTTTTTTCTTCAGAGGGATTCAATGAAACACTGTGGTTATATCTCATTTGGTGTGCTCATTTATAGATTCATTCACATGTTGAATAGATATTGGCACAGTGCCTACTGTGTGTGAGTGGTATTCTCAATAATTAAAACAAGAAGGTAGAACATATCATGGCAGACAAGATCACTCCTCCCCTAAAGCTTCAATGGACCTAAAACAAAAGATAAACATATATAGCAAGCACATATTAAATAGTGTTGCCAAAACCGGTTTGGCTCAGTGGATAGAGCATCGGCCTGCGGACTGGAAGGTCCCAGGTTCGATTCCGGTCAAGGGCATGTACATTGGTTGCGGGCACATCCCTGGTGGTGGTGGGTGTGCAGGAGGCAGCTGGTCGATGTTTCTCTCTCATCGATGTTTCTAGCTCTCTATCCCTCTCCCTTCCTCTCTGTGAAAAATCAATAAAAAAAAAAAAATAGTGTTATAGCTAAGAATAACATTCAACTGTTGTTTAGATGCTTAGTACTGCAATGACTCAGTATAAAGGCCCTGAGGCAGAAAACAGCTTGGGTTGCAGTCTGAGGTGGAAGAAAGCTATAAATTGGCTCTTGGGGGGTAAAGAAGAGAGTGGCTGTTGATCAAAGAAGTAGGCAGCATCAGATCATGTGAGGCAGGAGAGGCCAAAATAAAAAGTTTGAATGTTACTTAAAATTTGAACAGAAGCCCTTGGGGTACATGATTAGATTTACATTTTAGCAAAGACCACTTAGGCTCCTTTACAGAGAGATAAATAGGGAATTAGGGCAACTACTTAGAAAGTTCTTGCAGAATTTCAGTCAAGAAATAATCTGGAAAAGAAGCACATATACTTGCAAAACACTGTGATTTTAAGATGTTTGGAATGCAGTTTTATTGCAGCCAAAATTAATTTAATACATAAGCTTTTTTGCTTTCTTTTAAATCATGCCCATATTTAAAGTATATCTGAATAAGTTTTTCTTGAGACTTTAAGAATTCTCAAGTATAGCTCTCTAGCACTGTGAATGAAAAGGAGGCTGCGTAGTAAACTTGGCAAGCTCAAGGGGTCCATGTGGCAGGCCCGACACAGGAAGGTCTGACCATAAATTCCTACCTATAGCTTTCTTAGCAAAAGTCAATTCTTAACTGTTAGGTCTGCACCGATAGGAGACAGGCCAAGAGACATGGCGAGAGTTTAAGAAATTTTATTGCATTCTCTCACAGCGGGCTGAGACCAGTGTGTCAGTGTGAGCAAGCAAGAGTAGGGAGGGCGGGATATTTATATGTCTCTTGTGTGGGTCGGATGGAAGTAGAGGTGGTTGCGGGAAGCTGGGTCTAGAGCTGCTTTTCTCGGCCGCTTACCTGTTTCCTGGGACTCCTGAAATCAAAAATAATAAGGAAAGTGCAGAAAGGGCAGGAGCCCCAAGCGGGACACAATGGGAAAATACTAAGTGCAGGGCAGAAACTGAACGCAGGGAACGGTGCAGAATATGTCTAACAATAACCTTAAATGAGTTGTGTGCATTGTTCTTATGCATCTAGGATAATATACCTTTGAAATGTTAGAGTAATTTCTTTACTAGACCCCTTGAAATCACAACCCCAGGCACCAGAGCACTAGACCACAGAACCCCTCATGGCTATCTTGCTCCCCACATACTATCTCTATGTACTACAAATGTTAACTATACTGTAACCACCAATGTAAAAAAAGTATGGGTTTCTTCATTTTGCTTATCTAATCCTAGAGTTGTTCCCACTTTGCTTTCTCCCAACTCCTTAATCAAGCACCGATAGATTCCATGTCCTTTCCTTATACTTCTCCTTTGATCCTAAGAGCATGCATGGGTATGCAAAATTGCCATTCTCAGGAGCGTTTTCTCAGTCCATTGAGATTTTCTTCCGGGCATGTCATCAAAATTTTGGCTCAATTAAACTTTTATAAAACTTTTCCGTAGGTTGAACATTTATTTTGTCAACAGTACATGGAACTATAGATCATATTATCAGTAAACAAGGATCTGTTACTAATAGCCCTGTGACTAGCATTGTGGTAGATTCTCTTGGAGGAAAAACAAGAAGATAAACACATGAAGCTTGATTAAACTTAAGATGTCTCACTGGAAATACACTGTGAGTCTATGAGGTCATATAAGCAGGCATGCGTCTGACCTCTGAGATGGAGGAACTAGATACAGGAAAAGTTTCAGAGACAATGCTGGTGTTGAGTTGGACATGAATTCTGAAGCAATTCAACCCTACAGATACTGCTATGGAAAACATAAGAATCATTATTCACTCCCTGCCTTTTTTTTTTTTTTTTTCTCCCCTGAGGCCTAAAGAAAGACAGCCTTCTCTCCCAGCCCGAGGCCCAGAGTCTCCTGCCTGCATACTCATCTTCCTGCCTAATGGGACCTGCTTCCCTCTGAGGCTCCTGGCAAGACCTTCGGGAGTTTGATCAAATTCATCTTCTGACTATTGTTCTTGTCTTTAATGAGCCAAAGTGACACTTTACATTGAAAGTTAAAAGGGGAACAGATAAGGGGAGTCCATTGGTACACTTTTTATTAGATTTCTGATTGGAAAAAGAGATGAGCTGTGGCCTCACATGTAAAATCGCCCATCTTTCAATTCTGAAGGATTCAGATTTGAACTTGGTGAGTTATTTATTGCAACTCTGTCAGGCTCTGTAATTGGAGAGACAGAGCTTTCAGAGGGAGATGGGAGGCAATTGCTAAATGAGGAATTCTGTGTTGATGCAATATAGCATCTTTCCCAACCTTTTATCTGTACCTCAACAGTGAAAACGAGAAGGAAGAAATAAAGAGGAATGAAGGAAGAGAGAGAGGAAGGAAGAAAGGAAGAAGGAAAAAAGAAAAGAGGAACAGCCATCTCTTGAGCAATTAGTATCAGCCAAGCAGGAATTAGAGACTTCATGATATATGATGTTCATGTGTTTATATACCAGCTGCTTGTCCATGTTATCCCTGAAAGCTATATATTAATAAATGAATTTTACACATGACGAGTTTAAATTCATCGCTTAATATCCTAGAGCTAATAAAAACCTGTACTTAAATGTGAATGACATAATTAAATAACACAATGATTTCAAAAATAATAATCATCTCCTTTAACCTTTATAACAACTCTCTGAACATGTTTTATTATTATTCAGATTTAGAGGAAGCAGGCTAATGAAGGTTTGGCAACACGCAAAAAGTCGTACAGCTTACAAATGGCAGAGCCAGGCTCACATTGAAGTTGCCTAACTACAAAGCTCCTGCTTTTCTACTCCTAATTAATGAATGTATTTATATATAATGAGCTTATGAAGACAAAGCTCACTTGTTTTTCAAATATGCTTTGGAAAAGAAGTGCGGTTGATGATTAGGATAGACCTTGAGCAGTGCAGTGTCTGTGCTGGTGCATGCATCGTGCCTCATTTAAATAATTCCCAAGTCTTTTTCCCCCCAGTTGTTATAAAGTAAAATCTCTCTTTCCCACCTCGCAACCAACTACTAATTGCATTTCTCCTGTTTAGCAGATATACAATCTGTCAACGACACTGGTTTCCCCTTCTGCTAAAAAAGCTAGGTTGCCCTGGCAATTAGCATAATTGTTGTGATGTTTCCACCTAACTGACTCTGGTTTCCAACAGAGCAGCACATCCTGAGCCCAAAGACAAGACTGTTGAAAGCAAAATGTGTCTTTTGAAAAGCAAACTCAACTAATTTCAGGAACCTGTAATCTTTCTTAAGTTCTTCTCTGGGCAAAACAAAACGGATGGTATGTAAAAACACAGAAAAAGTGGAATACAATGTTGTTTTCTTCAGACAACATCAATAGAGGAATTAGGTGAGGAGGGCAAGATAGCATTTATATTTATTAGGTGAGAAGTGATCCCAAAGAATTAATCAAGTTTTACCTTATTTAAAATTGTAAATGTGACTGGCTGGTGTGGCTCAATGGTTGAGTGTCGACCCGGGAACCAAGAGGGCACAGGCCCAGGTTGTGGGTCCATCCCCAGTGGGGGCATGCAGGAGGCAGCTGATCCCTGATGTTCCTCCCTCATCGATGTTTCTATCTCTTTATCCCTCTCCCTTCCTCTCTCTCTAAAAATCAATTAAAAAAACATATTTTTTTTTAAAAATACAAATTTGATCATTTGAGTTATCAATTCTGAAGAGTCCTTGTTTAAAATGAAAATTCCCTTTGAAGTGATTGAGAGGGAACGACCAAAATTTCGCTGCCCCAATATATGCCTTTTGGGGTTTTGATTTTAAGCTAGTTACTAAGAAAAACAAGACTCAGAAGGAACCGTTGCCTCTCTCCCTGCCTGCCTATCGGAATTCAGGTTAAAAAATCTGCTTAAAGGAAGGGAGCCTCACCTTAGCTCATCATATAAACGAAATGTGGCAGATAAAGGGAAATGAAGCAAAACTTATTTGTTAGATTCCGCTGTGTCCCATTGCTTCTGCGTGATCCAGAAAGAATGTTAACCACATGTCTACCCTATAAATTACTTGTTTCCCCTTTAAAATTCCTGACCCCTGCCTCCTTCTTTATTGTCCAAAATGATATATAAACCTTAACTGTCCAGTGAGGCTCCTGGTCTCATATTTTTGTGGCACCACATGCACATATATAATGAATATTGGCCATTTTCTCCTGTTAGTCTGTCTTATGTTGATTTGATTATTAGCCCAGCCCTAAGACCCCAGAAGGTGAGAGGAAAGTTATATTTTGACCCCCACATGATGAAGTGTGGAGCTGTGTGTGTGTGTGTGTGTGTGTGTGTGTGTGTGTATGGGGGGGCGCTAGTGAATCTATATGTATTTGTGAGAAAGAGAGGGTGGGAATCTTATTAAGCTATTTAGGCCCTATCTGGTTTGGCTCAGTGTATAGAGCATTTGGCCAGTGGATCAAAGGGTCCCAGGTTCGATTCTGGTCAAGGGCACATGCCCTGGGTTGTGGGCTCGATCTCCAGTAGAGGGCATGCAGGAGGCAGCCAATCAATGATTCTCTCCTCATCATTGATGTTTCTGTCTCTCTCTCCCTCTCCCTTCCTCTCTGAAATCAATAAAAATATATTTAAAAATAAATAAAATGCCATTTTTTAAAAAAAAGACATTTAGTGTGTTTGCACCTTTATTACTTATCTATCTGGAAGACACAGAGCAAGGTTTTCAGAAGATGATGCAAAGTACCGAGAGGTTTTTTTAATTAAGTTCTAGGCACCCTGCCCCTCTGAATGACTTTCTCTTTAGTTCTCACCTAGTTGTAGAGATCTTCATTAGTTGGCTTTGGATTTATCTAAATTTGTTTACATCTAAATTGCAATGGACTTATAATGTAGTAGAGTGTTTACTTTTTTTTTTTTTTTTTTACCCAAAACTCAGGTTTACAAGAAATGGTCCAGAACATAGGGGAAAAAAATCACCTAGGAAGAAAGACAAATACCTCAGTTATTCCATCAAAATAATATACTGATACTGTTTCAATAGTCATCCATAAATGTAGATTTCTACATGTTTTGCTCCTTTTTAAAATCCTCACTTGAAGATCTGTTTTTATTTATGTTATTTTGTTTGTTTTAGATAGAAAGGGAGAGAGAAACATTAATTGGTTGCCTCCCACATGTGCCACAACTGAGGATCAAACCCTAAACCTAGGTATGTGTCCTGACTGGGAATCGAACTCACAACCTTTTGGTGTACAGGACAACACTCTAACCATGAGGACAGGTGATGCTGAGAGCAGCTTCCTGCAGCTGGAGAGGAAAACTGCTCATCTGAGGTCAAGAATGCCGCACCGTTTGCACTCCGCCTGGGGCTGTTCTCTTGGATTATTCTCCAGCAGTGAAATATATTGAATAATATTGTTTACAACCTGAGATCTGGGGCTGTTGGACTTTAAAATAAGAGAGAGTAGGGAATAGAATCAAAATGAGTTTTCATTCAGGTGAATGCTTCATTTTTTCCCCTCGCAATTACCTCAAAAACAAGATTTTACCAATGGGTCCCCAAGTGCCTCCTCAGAGAACACAGCAGCACGGAAAGCAAGCATAGATATTATGTGCGCAGGTGAAGAATCAACTTCCCAAGGCCGTCCCTCTTGCTCTAATTAAGAGAAAATGTTAGAACAGAGCAGGAAGCGCACAATTTCACAGCTGGATCTGGCTCCAGTGATCAAAGGCTTCCTCTTGGGAGAAGCCCTCATCATTTTTCAACCGATTGGTGTTGGCTGGTATAACTAAAGTGTGATTTTTCAGCCAGAGGAGCTTGAATGGGGTAAACAGAAGCTGATGCCAGGATAAAAGGGAAACAGGTTGCATTGTCAAGCAGTGTGCTAGGATAGAGAACTGGAGGATGACTTCCGAGCTCAAGGGCCAGCCCCGATTCCTTTCTGTACTATTAGAGGGACTAGTGTCTACCTAACGTATGTGATAAATATCTAGCCTATCTGATATCTAAGATATTATACTTTTGTCAATACCTCCTCGTGGGGTGGTTCTTTGTTTCTGAAATTTCTTTTCAAAAGCAGCAGATTTGTATTAAGGTCCTGATTACCAATATTCTTTCCTTTTTTTTTAACCTTTATTGTTGAAAGTATTATATATGTCCCCTTTCTCTCCCCTGCCCCCATTAACCCCTTCTAGTCTGCCCCTACTACCTGCCCCAGGCCTTCACCACCCTATTGTCTGTGTCCATGGCTTATGCATGTGAGTTCTTTGGTTGATCACTTCCCACCCACCCACCCTCCCTGCTTTCCTCTGAGATGTTCTTATTAGATTGGGCTTGTGCAAAGTTTCACACTTCCCTTGGAAAAGATTTTAGACATGCCATGCTGGCTATTCTCCACGTGTCTCACTGCTTCTAGCAAGTTCCACCTGCTATATTCCCTGGGAGGCTTGGATTGCATCGCCCGTGTCCTCGGGTTTTAATTAGGTTATACCACTGGGAAGCAATGGCAGCAGACTTTAAGCCAGGATGAAAGAGTTTGGAGTACTAATTTCCTCACTCGTCTCCTGCCTCAGCACTACGGTTCTGCCAGTAGCGCCTATTTTGACTCCTGTCAGGTGTCCCTTCTTCTCTGGCTCCGAACTCTCTCCAGGCAGCAGGCCTGTAGGTGGTAAGCTTTCCCACTCCTCTGTCAACCTTAAGCCCTCCTTGCTTCAGCCCTTCTGAGTGTGAATTTTGTTTCAGCTGGAACCTTTGCTGTTGTTCCCTTTGGGATTGCGAGACCTGATGGTTACGTGGGTTTCCCAGGGGACAAGGCAGAGGGGACTGTTAGCCTCCACATAGGCTGTGCACACATCAATCCTCATAGTGTGCACACTCCCCCGGCCAGCCCTACATGATGCTTTCACCACTGATATGCTGTCTTTGGGTTAACCTCAAGGCCTCTGCTACACTACAACTCAGAAAAGTGAAACAAATGAAGGACTTTGGCTTGGCTGAATTTGTCAATGTAGTTTCTGTAAATTATGGGGAGCAGGGCTCGTTCATTCATTCACTCATTCATCCATGTTTTTCTTTATAAATTCTTTCCCTGAGCTCTCAGTACGGCCCTTGTGCCAATCTCCTGATGGGTGGGAAACAAAAGCCACGATCCACTGGCTCAGTGAAGAGGGTTTGATGGAAGCTGTTATCACCACGAGGCCTGACGTACAAGAAGAAGAAACGTCATAAGCAGAGCTCAGGAAGTGCTGGTGCTGTGGATTAGTCTATCAGGGAGGAGCTGATGTTGTAGAAGAATGTAGTCATTGCCAGAAGAATGGTACCCATGTACAGAGAGCGTGGGAGGAACCCCTTCTGCTTTCCTCTATTTCCTCACTCAAATTTCTAGAGAGTGTCTCCCTCCTTTGATTAAACCCAGTATTAAGCCATAAGGCAAGATAGTCTGAGTGAATCAGCTAATAGAGATTTTTAAAACCCTTTGACAGAAAAAATTGGAGAAAGATGAATAGCTCTGGGTATGGGACAAATGAAAAAGAACTTACATAGCCTTCCAATGTAGTAGGAGGTGACTATGTAAGTCACGATGAAGAAGATAATGGTTCTTGCTTACAAGGAGCTCCAAATATAAGGGTATAGATTCCAGGGCCAAGATCTATAGTGATATGTAGTGATATTGACTCCACTGGGCAGAATTATGTCCTTGGGAAAGTGTGATTCTTTTCTGTACCAATTAATTCTTGTTTAGATTCAATCAAAAGAGACATTGATAGCAAAACTGTTTCTTCCATGCTTAGGTTGCATAGGTAAGAAGTTAGGTGTGGCCCAGCCAGGGTTGTTCAGTGGTTGAGTGTCAACCCGTGCACCAGAAAGTCACTGGTTCAATTCCTGGTGAGGGCACATGCCCGAGTTGCGGGCTCAAACCCCAGTAGGGGGCCTGCAGGAAGCACCTGATCAATGTTTCTCTCTCATCAATGTTTCTATCTTTCTCCCTTGTCCTTCCTCTCTCTGAAATTAATAAAAACAAATTGTGTTGATATTCAATAGGCCACTCAGTTCTATCAGAACAGTGATTGTATATTCCTTGCCATCTGTTAGAGAGAGGCTTCTTGTCACTTCTTGGAAACTGTATTACAGGAGGAATACAGAGTGGACATTCCATGATTGGTTAGAATGACCAATAGTTGGATTTCTAGTGGATTTTTGCATTGGAGGTCTCCAAGACCACCCGCAGGCTCCATGATTCACTGGAAGGACTCGCAGAAGTCAGCTTGTCATGCTCATCATAATGGCTTGTTATAGCAAAGGATGCAAAGTAAGTTCAACAAAGGGAAAAGACACAGTGGGTAAAGCCTGGAAGAAAACAGTAGCAAGCTTCCTTCCAGTCAGGTCACACAGAATGTACTTCATTCCCCCTATGGCATGTGACAGGTCACCTATCATGGACACTTTTCTGGTTGTTCAGGGTGTCTATTGGACATTAGCCACATAAGCATATAGCACCTATGTGACTGACCTCAGTCACAAGCTCCAGGCCCTTAGACAGGAAGTGGTGTTCAGCTTAGACCCATGGTCAACATAAACTACCTGGACAACCGATACACTGTGGTTCAAGGCCTTGGCTTGCGAAAGCACTCTTATCAGACAGAACATTCCAAAAGCCAGTCATGAAAACAGCCTTTGTTGGGACTGTGCAGGGTTTGAGCAGTCCAGGCGTGCTGAGCCAACCCTTCCTCACATGCATGTAAAAGTGTTGGATTTGGTTTTCTGATTCCTCTCTCAATGCGAGCAACATGTCTAGAGAAATAGCATGAGTAGCCCATGTCTGTACCTTCTCTAATTTGAGGCTAGCCATCAGCAACATTGTGAGACTAAACATGTTGATGCTTATGTCCCAGCTTCTCCTTTTGTATCTTTTCTCCACCTTCATGGCTCATTCAGTCTCTTATTACAGTTTCTCACCATCCGCAAGTTCTCTCCTCTTCCCTCATCAAACAACATTTTCAAGAAAGGCTTGGAGATTGCCACTTACTGCTAACAGTGAGGCTAAGTCTCTACTTAGGGAGTTTGCACCTCAAAGTCTACCACTTTCTGAAAAATGACAGGATTTGGCCCCTGATAAGTGAAGAAGGAAACCCCTGGGAAATTATCACATTGGTCTGTCACTAATCAAAGCCCTTTGTCTTAGCTGTCAGATATTTCACCTTTGGTACCTTATTTTATACTGTCAAGACATTTGTAATTTTGATTCCAAAAGACTTTGACCTGCCCTGACTGGTTTGGCTCAGTGGATAGAGCGTTGGCCTGTGGACTGAAGGGTCCCGGGTTTGATTCTGGTCAAGGACACATGCCCAGGTTGCAGGCTTGATCCCCAGTTGGGGGCTTGCAAGAGGCAGCCAATCAATGATTCTCGCTCATCATTGATGTTTCTATCTCTCCCTCTCCCTTCCTCTCTGAAATAAAGAAAAATATATTTTAAAAAACAACACTTTTGACTATTGGTTATCAGCTCACTACTATTCACATGATAAACGAAGCAAAACAGTTCACAATGACATCCCTGATCTATTTTTGGGGTGCAGCATAGCCCCCCCGCCCTGCACCATTAGAAAATATAACTTCTCAAATAATAACTGGAACAAAGTGTGATGAGGCTTTATATGTTTCCATAAATAGAATAGAGCATTCCCCCACTTTGTGAATCTGTGTTTCTCAGATATTCACCTTTAATTGGCAAATTGTGTGTGTTTTTTTAAATAAAGGCATCACCGAGGGAATAGATTTCATGTTTCACATTTTGCTCTTTCCTCTAGCCTTGGCTAAATTTCAAGTAAAAAAACAAGTTGCTGAGACCGCAGAGTGACATGATTAGAAGCAGGATGGAAAACTACCCATGACATTTCCAGAGTGGGCTTCATATTATGTCTTTACTTTCTCCCTACAAAATCTCTGAGAAAAACAAAACCATTTGTTATTTCGAGATAAGCAGCTGTGTTTGGGACAATGTAATCATAAATAGCACTTTATACTCTGGGCAAAGAAATGTGCCTGAGAATATTTGTATCACTGCATGTGTTTGTTGGAATAGCTGTTTGCTGCTGTGTATGCTTGTTTGCTTATGGGTTTAAGGCCATTCAGCACACAGTGTGTCAAGATCAGTGGTCTCCAGTTTCTCAAAGTGATTTATAGAAAACATACACGAATAACGAATATAAACCCAGTATCCCAAAGCCCAGAAGGCTGTGAGAGTGCAGCCCTCATTAGAGCATATTTTTTTGTGTGTGTTTTTTTTCCTGTGATGACATAAGAAAGGTAAGCAGGACCCCTTAAGACATTCCCAGTGGCCCTGGCTACTTCCTAAACAGAGAGAGAGACACACAGCAAAAGGTGTTTGCTTTGCTGAAACCGTGGGTATTGACCTCACTGTGCTGACTGCCCACGGCTTGTCCCCTTCATTTCTTGTAGAAAACCCAGAGAATAACAGGAAGTTACAGGTTGAAGTCCATTGCTTCTGGCATCTTTGTAAGACAATCATTTAAAAGTAGAGATGTTTACAGTGTAATTTTGTAGCAAAATAAACACGGCAGATATTTATAAGAAATTAAGCATAAGTTGAATAATTTCTCTGACCTTGGGGTACCATGGTATTAATTTAGAAAGAGCAAACTTTTAGCTCCTCTTTCCAATTTCCAATCATTCCTGCAGCCTGTGTCCGGGACTTTCCCCTACAGTACACTCCCGGGCATAGACAGTAGCCAGATGACTTTTATTTTTATTTTTTAATAGATTTTTTATTGATTTTTACAGAGAAGAAGGGAGAGGGATAGAGAGTAAGAAACATCGATGAGAGAGAAACATCGATCAGCTGCCTCCTGCACACACCCTACTGGGGATGTGCCTGCAACCAAGGTACATGCCCTTGACCAGAATTGAACCTGGGACCCTTCAGTCCACAGGCCGACGCTCTATCCACTGAGCCAAACAGGTTAGGGCAGCTAGATGACTTTTATAAAGCACAAATTGAAACACGGCATCCTGCTTTAAAATGTCCAGTAGCTTCCTTATTGTGGTTAAAATCCAAAATCATCCCATAGGCTTCAAAGCTCTAGGTGATCTCATCCTAAGGCTTAACTCTCAGCCTCTTTCCCTGCCACTGTCCCTCCTGCTCACCATGGTTCAGGCTACTGGGACACTCCTCTCTCCCTGTTCCTAACACACCAATCACTCGCCTGCCTTTGGGCCTTTTCTAACCACTGCTCCCTCTGCCTGGAGTGTTCTGTCCTTCTCTTGGAAGGATGGCTTCCTACTTTTTTGTCAGGTGGGGACAGAAATGTTACAGAATAAGAGAGCCCTTCCCTAAGAGCCCTCATTTATTTTTCAAATTAGCACTGGGATTGCTCTCCTGAAATTTATTGTAATTTTTAATTGCACACTAGCACGTATATACAGGGGTGAGCAAAAGTAGGTTAATAGTTGTGAGTATGCCAAATAGTTTATTCTTTAATTTTTTTTTTTAATTTATTGATTTACAGATAGAAAGGAAGAGAGAAAGAGAGAGCAAAACATCAATTTGTTGTTCCACTTTTTCATGCCTTCTTTGATTCCTATATGTTCCTTGACCAAGACTGAATTAGAAGCCTTAGAGAATCAGGATGAGACTCTAACCAATATTTTTGAATTATTATTCATTTATTAATGTATTATTTCTTTGTATAATTTTTCCTTATTATTATTGTTATTATTTCCTATCCTTGCTTATGATTTATCATTGAGGTAATGATGGCTGGTAATTTAACCTACTTTTGCCCACCCCTGTATATACCTGGTGCTCACTGACATCCCTGCTCTGTCCTCTTCTATTGAATATTTTGTCAGATGCCCACTGGTTCATTCACCTACTGATTTAATCCCATGTTACAGTGGCTGTCCTTGTCCTGGGCAAAGTAATGAGAAGCAGCATTTTGTCTTCCAGTAGCAACTGAGTTGCATTTTTCTGGGTTTAAAAATGCATTAATATATTCACACTACTCATTGAATTGAATACGCATTAAACACTGACCTTTGAATGCATTTTAAAGCAAAACAGACTCATTCTTGCTTTTGTGGAGGGCTTATTCCCAAAGAAGAAAAACAGAGAATCACTTAAATTACAAAGCAGTTTCAATTTTGACAAGTGCTTCAAAAAGTTCAGGATCCTGGGGTTGCATATAAACTTACCCCCATAACATAGCTATGGAAGAGGGAGAAAAAGTTCTGGAATGCATGGCAAGATATCTCCAAAACAGAGAGATATACTGTGTGCTTAGGGTTTAATGAAGAGGGTAGTAGGGCTAAAGCATAAAGAGCAAGGGAAGAATTGTTCAAAATAAGCTACAAGTAAATCAAGGAGTAGACACTGCGATCCTGAGGAGGATACACACAAAGAATTGGGGTGCACACAAAGAACAAGAGTAGGTCATAAAGGGGAGTGACTGGAGGGTTTTATTTTTGAACTAGAGGCCTGGTGCATGACATTCGTGCACTGGAGGGGGGCGGTCCCTCAACCCAGCCTGCACCCTCTCACAGTCTGGGACCCATGGGGGATGTCCAACTGCCATGGAGGCGGGAGAGGCTCCGCTGTACTCATAAGCTTTGAGCCCGGCTACTAGCTGAGCAGTGCTCCCCCTGTGGGAGCACACTGACCACTGGGGGTAGCTCCTGCATTGAGCATCTGCCCCCTGATGGTCAGTGTGCATCATAGCGACCGGTCATTCTGCCGTTCAGTCAATTTGCATATTAGCCTTTTATTATAAAGGATTAGAGTTGATCAAGTAAGTATAAAAAAATCTCTGTATCTCTCACCTTGTTCAATGCTTGACACATGTCAGGCACACAAAGTGTATTTGTTAATAACTGACTAGACAACACAAACAGAAAACTCATTTGCCATTAAGACTGTAAGATTCTTGAGGATAGAACATGTGTTTTTGGTGTATTTAACTTCCAACAAGCTATATGAGACAACGAGCTATGTAGAAGGTGTTTACTGTATATTGCTAGATTGTTTTGACTTTTACTCTCTTTCCATCTCCCAGTTGTGCCAACAGCTCTCCGAACCATTAGGTCACAAAAGTGGCTCCCACTCTATGTGTTGCCTCCTATTCTTGCTGCTCCTGGACTTTGAATAATACCTTCTAGAAGGAGAAGTCAAAAACTTAAAAAAAATCCTTCACTTCCCATAGCCACACAAATGCCTGGGCACATACTCTCAGGTCTTTAGGTTCCTACAGAAAGCAGAAAAGGGGAGAACAAGAGTGTTTTAGCAAATCTGTCCTATGCCTTTTGCTTGGTTTTGATGATCCCTGTCTTCATTGGCTCTAATCACTGGAATTGCACATTTGCTGAAGTGTGTGTGCGATGGCATATGACGAGTGAATGAAAATGGGCAGTCTGGTCATTTCCACTCCAATCGACATTTCCTTCCACTCAATTAGCATGTGCTCTATGGCTTTAAGGCCTACTTATTGGTTCTGCCATTTTGCTCTAAAATTTAAGTGTTGCTCTCTCAAGCTGCATCATAACTACGTTATTAGTGGTTGAAATAATTTTTAAAATGTTGAGGGAACTCTTGCCAAAAGCCTTGACGTGAGACTGATGTAATGAAACCTTCTAACCTTCTAAAAGACCATGAAGCCTTTTGTTTCACATGGTAAAATCTTCTTTAACCAGAAACAATGAACTGAATGCCTTTAAAAGAAAAAAAAATATTGGTCTCCTATATTCAATTGTGCTCCTTATGTTACTGTGAATGCCATTTGGTTTATTTTTTCCTCCCTGTCCTCTTTTCCCAGTTCTTTTGTTTTTCATTTTATAAATAAAACTATATCTCAGGATGTGTGTTTTTTATTTGAAAAAGCACAACCTACTATTTCCAAAGTGCTCCAACTAACTGGCTTTGTGGTGATGGTGTAATCCTAGTGTATAGAGGAGAAAAAAAGTATTATTTTGAGCTTTGAAGTCCTACCAGAAAAAATCAGCTATAAATCTTTACTTACTGAGATTTCCTTGGGTTGGCACAAACTCTTCCTCTTAATCTCCTGATGTTAATCTCCACTCAGAGGTCAGATGGTTTAGTTGTGTGACCCACATCATGGATCTGGATGGGCTTTCCTGTCAACTGGGATTTTGAATTAGCCACCATCTTTCTGCCTTGAGAACCTGATCATTCTTGTAGCCACCAATGCTGATCTGGAGAGAGGTTCCTGCCTTAATCGTGTTGCAAACTATTAGTGTTCTATTAAGGAAAAGGCCTATTTCATGATTTTCCTTACAGTCTTCTTTTTTTAAGGAAATTAGTGTCATCTCCACCCTAGATTAGGACAAAACACGTGTTTATGCACCCAACCCCCCCCCTTTTTTTTGTCTACCAAGAATCTATTTGTTTGCAAGATAGAAGGTGAATAAATTTCCCACTCCTACTTGAAGCATTCTGTGCTCTTCTAGTGGCATTCACTGGGTACTCTTACAGGCCCCGTTGGAGTTCTCCTACTACAATTTCTGCAAGAGGACCTACTGCTTGTCTTGAAAACTAAGCCTCCAGAGACCTTTCCTGTTGTGCCAGAGGTAAATAGATAACATATAAAAAATAGCTTAGGCTCCTAGCCTGTATGGCTCAGTGGTTGAGCACTGACCTATGAGCCAGGAGGTCATGGTTTGATTCCTGGTCAGGGCACATGCCCGGGTTATAAGTTCGATCCCCAGTAGGAGGTGTGCAGAAGGCAGCCATCAATAACCCTTTCTCATCATTGATGTTTCTGCCTCTCTCTCCCTCTCCCTTCCTCTCTGAAATCAATAAAAATACATTTAAAAAAAGGAAAAAATAGGTGATCTAAAAAAAGGAATATTTAAGTTTAACTGATTAAATCTGTAATTCCAAAACAGAAGTCACATGAATTATATATTTTTTAGTTATATTTATTTTGTTTGACATTAAATAATGTTTGCATCATTGGACCAGACAACCTTAAGAAAACACCATAGATTACCCCATAGATTATCTTCTGGCAGTCCAAGTGCTTGGTGAAAAGCAATCATACAAAAAGCTAAATGAGAAAAGAAGAGCCCTATCTATAACTAAAGTAAAATTGTACATTTTTCTAAACAGAATGCCTTTACTAGTTTTTTAGAACATTGTTCTATTTGTTTTAAAAGGACATAATGAGACCAAAGCATAGGCAATTATGTCTGTATATTTGTGTTTGATTTTTGTCCACATATTCATTTTCATTCAGCCTTTAATCTGCTAGACTCACAGTCATACCTTTTAATTTTAGATAGCATGACCAAACAGGAGGGAGGCCCCAAGGACCACTTTGGAAAGCTTGCTGATTAGGCATATTAAAATAAGACAATATAAGTAAGTAGAAGTATTTACAGTAAAATAGCTTTGTTCCAATTTATGGACTCCTTTACATCTACTTTGTCTCTTTTTACAAAGTAATAACACAGGACATAAACTAGAGGAAAAAGGAAAAAGCAAACAAAATATGGGGAATATATCTTGGTTTCATTTGTGTCAAAACAACAATAAACTGGAGAAATATATTCAGCTAAGGTGCTACTTGGATATTATTTATAAAGACTACCATCTCTGGCCTAATGCTCATTAGCTTCGTCCTTGTTGCTTAGTTACAGATTTATAATTTTTGTCTCTCTTGTTATTGATGACTCTAATGGAGAGAGCAGCAACCAAGGGCCGGATGAAAACACTTTAAATCTCTGTTCAGAGATGTTGTTAACATTTATTTTTATGTGCCTGGTGCTGTTGATTACAATAATCGGGGGAAGGAATAGTCTTTAAAAAATCAGTGAGAAGTAGCTCAGAGGTGGTCTGAAATAACCTCTGTTTGTTCTATTAGTTAAGAGCATTGTTAAAAAAGTATTTACTTTATAAACAGAATTTGCTTGTAAAAATGGTATTGAACTTGGTTAGTAATTCAACCCTAAATGTACCACAGATATTTGAGGTGTGATGGTTAGATTATTAAAGATTTCCTTACCACAGACATACCAAGAATCACCTGCAGACCAAATCAATATTATACTTGGGTGAGTGAAATATTTAAAATAAAAAATATATAGCCCTACAGTTTTATATATATATACTTTCGATAAAGATGGATAGATACTCAGATCCTGAAATGCCGAATTTTCGGGGTTTAGAGGTGCATTGGTCTTGGGTGTTTGCAAGTTCTCAGGAGTATTCCACACTATATTAAAATTTTCATCTTGTGATGAACCTTATTTCTAGTAAAGTAGAATCAGAGGCATTAGATGAAAAATGAGAGACAATCTCTAGATCAATGGTTCTCAAAATATAGCCACTAGACCAGCAGTATCAACAACACCAAAATTTGTTAGAAATGCAGATTTGCTCCCATTCTGGACTTCCTAAATCAACAATCTCAGGTGAGAGCATGGGGCCAATAATCTGTGTTTCAATAAAAAATCCAGGGATATTTTGACTCTAAGCTTTCAGAACCACTGCTCTAAAATGAGGTTTTCTGACCTCGCACTATGGACATGTTGGACTGAATAATTATTATAAGGGGCTGTCTCCACACTGGCATGCTAGGAGGATTAGAGATAGCCTGAACTTTACCCACTAGATACCAGTAACACCTGTCCCAGATGTGACAGCTCAAAATGATTGCAGACATTGATAATGACTCTTTAGGGCAGCAATTTTAAGGCCTTTTTATCTCATGGTACACATAAACTAATTTCTAAAATTCTGTGGCACACCCAAAAATATATGTTTTGCTGATCTCGCAAAAGAAAACTGGTATAATTTTGATTCATTCACTCAGGATGGCTATTGTTATGTTGGCTGTTGTAATTTATTTTATTTGACAATCTTAGGGAAAAGAGGTCAGTGCCCCTAACTAAATAGTCAGGTATTGCATGTTTTAACAATTCTTGGAGCACACCATTGCGGGGAAAACCATCCCTGGGTCCAGAACCACTGCTCCAAACTTTATTAGGAACTTGTGAAAATGAAGATTTCTGTGCCCAGACTCTGAAGTCTGGTTTAGTAAGTATACAAAAGGACTCTATATTCTGAATCTTCAATAAGGATAACCAGGATAGTAGCCTATGAGCTGTACTTTGAGAAACATAACCTCTGTATCAATAGTTCTCAAACTTGGCTGTATTTCTTTCTATGTGTGGGTGATTCCAAAAGCAGCCATTTATGAGCAACAGCTCTCACTCAGTTGTTTCTGTCTTGGATATCCATTAGAATTGCACGGGAAACTTGGAAAACTCATCAACACCCATGTTCATCTTTAGAACAGTGACATCAGAACCTCTGAGCATGAGGCTCTGGCCTTCAAAAAGTGATTCTTAAATTTTACAGAACATTGGGATTATCTGAGGATTTATAGAAAGTACTGGGAGCTATTTCCCATCCCCATGATGACATAGGCAGCATGGGGTGTGAACTTTGGGTTTCAGGAGATGTTACTGTTCAACAATGTTTACAGAACAAGCAGTGCTTAAGATGCAAGGCATACAGTTACATACAACTGGGGATGATTACTGGGCATCAGTATTTTCTAAAGATTCCCAAGAGGTTCCAGTGAGCAGCAAAGTTTGGAAAACTATCAACTATTTACCATTTGTCAACAATTTCCTATAGACCACGAGCTCTTGGAGAGCAAAAACCAGACCTGTGACTTCTTCACAGTTTTCAAAAAGAGCATCTTATTCCTTTTCACAGACACATTCTAAAGGGTTAGTTAACTCAATTAGGCAGTTGAGAATTAATGCATCACAATTATATCATTCATCTGTACATAATACTAGATGTTTATAAAGAATTATATCTGATAAATTCCTTCAGAAGCAAGAAATCAAGGAGTAGATTTATTTATCTACTCAACATTTTACATTTTAGTACACATCATGTGTGTTAATATTATCTGTGTGTGTATATATATATACATTCATATATGTACATATATAAGCATGAAATAGACTGAGATACATATTATGAAAGTTATAAGAAGGGAATAATAGAACTCTCTGATCTAAACAAGCTTAAAATTGAAAAGGAACGATGGAAAGCATTGTTTTTAAAAAATGAGTTCTTCCTATAACTTCATTAGGTCCTCCCAATAAATTAATACAAAGTATCAAAGATTCTTCTAAAGTTTGAGGGGAAAAAATGGTATTTGCCAGAGCAATTACACATTTGAGATCTTCTCTTTCCTCTTGGCCATTAATCACATGAAGACTGAAAGGTTATCTTTGCATTATGTGAAAATCAAATTATGTGCTGCAAGAACTTGCAGCAAAGTAACTGTTGAAATGGAGTGCACTCTTCCTTCACTTTAGGTAAGTTTTCCAACAGAAGTCCCCTATTGGGTGGTCAGCATGGGATCCGTGGGTTTGTTGATTTTTCCTCATGCTGTTTCTTTGAGTTTGGATCAACACTAGTAGTTCAGAGGCTCCATTATATCATCCTAAGTCTCTGTCTGCTCTTTTATACAAAGTTCCCCACTTGTGAGATAAATGGTTTGAACTCAGCAATGTTTATTTATTTGTTGTTGTTGTTTGTTTTAAATAAATGCAATCTTATTTTTAACAAAATGTCACTAGAAGTTTCCATGTCTAAAACATTTCAAAGAAGAGCTGCTCTACCTGTGCAAAGTAAGCAGCCCACAGCCTTCCTTACTCAGCTCCCTGTGCCCCCGAGGTGCCTTCCAGAATTCAGGGTCTCAGGAGAGCACAGTCCAAAAAGCATCCAACTAAACTTTTCTCTAGCAACTTTCAGCTCTAGCATTTTTTGTTTCGGTTATCTTTTCTTATTAATATGAGTGATTGTAGACCAATAAAGGAGTACCAAATGGAAGATTTATGTAGATCCAGTTGAGATGCACTGCAGAGGGTGTAAATGCTAATAAACATCCATCTCACATAGAGCTTTCAGTGTAGATCTCATGCAGAGATAGGAATTTTTCTGTAGCTGCCAGAAACATAACAGAAACTCCTCTGTGCACTGAAAGAAATTATGCCCTTTCAAATATTAAATGTCATCCTCAGAAATGCCAGGCCCCATTAACTATGGAGAGAGAAAATTGAACAAGATTGCAGTTTTATTCCCCCTCTTTTTTGCAAGTCACTTGTACACACGTCTTATTTAAAAGAGAACCCTAGACCTCTATGTAAGTGTTATTCCCTCTGCAGCGATTGTAGGGATATGACAGGCCAGAACACAGTGTTGATTCAAGAGTGGGATTGTAGCTCTGTTTGCGCTTTGATCTCCATGCTTTGTGACTTTGTGGAAGTATGTACTATTTCTCTGAACATTGTCCAGCAAGCTGCAGCACAATGGATCTTTACGAGCTCTGTTTGGTAGGGAATGAATAGCACACTGGACTTTCATTAGGGCCCCCTGCAAAAACATTTTGTGATGAGATGCCCCATCACAGCCTCTCAGAACATACCTATAAACAAGCAGATGATGTTCTAAAAGTACCCTGTGGAATGTGTTCCCCACCTCCAGTGGAATAGGGAGGAGAGCTGTGGCCAGGCTCTTATTGTTTACTGCTGATAGTAAGAATTAATAATAGATACTCTGAGCATATATTATTCATCAGACCTGATCCTGGACCACACAAGTCTACCGAGGTCACCAAAGCTATCTTTTATTAAAATCCAGAGTCCAGCAACCAGAAAACCAAGAGGAACAAATTAAGCTAACTGACTACTCGATAGAACAGATAACTATAAAACCCTCTTTACCAGCCAGAAGTATTAGAGTTTTCTTCCAGGGGACAGCAGAGGAAGATAAAAATGTGCCCTCTGGTTTAGGATGATGGCCGTTTTAGATCAATAAGTGACTAAATGCTCAGCATGTAGTGTCATCAGAAGATTACATAACTTTCTAAGTGAATTATTACCTACCTTTTAGGACTTCTTTTCATAAAATATAAGTAAGTGATTTTATTTCAAAGAGAAAAAAGGCTCCCTTGTTACTCAAAACGCCTGGTTCATTTGTTCCATGATGTGGGATATTTATTGGCATGAGAGCAGGGTTCAAATTAATTCCTTTCCTACCTCCTTTTCCTTCCTTTTTTCTTCCCTCAGTGCTCCTTTTGCATTTCATTTATGTCCCTTTTACCATATCACTAGATTGATGCCAATTGGAGGGCAGATTCATATCTTTTATTTCTCTGTGTATCCAACAAATCCTCAATCATACAGCCTTCTATATAATAAATTCATGTTGGATACATTAAAAATAATAAATAAAGATATGAACAAAGGTGTTTGTCAAGTTTGAGTAGATATAGAACATTCTTGTAAAAACAAATGTGAACCTCTAACGAAATCTATTTTGAAGTAGAGTCCTAATTTTCATATATCATAAAAATCTCAGAATTTGAACAACATCTGGGAGAAACAACTCATTATGTACACAAAGATTTTTTTAGGCCACTGGGTGTGATTTGGGTAATGCCATATTTTAGGCTTTTGCATTTGTGTGCATTGCTTATATGGATCGACAAAATAACTTTGTGAATGTTGTAAACCTGTGAACATTTGTAGAGGGAATATCATTTTGATTGTCAAGGAAGATATTGGGGCTTACAAATTTTGTCTTGCCCTAAGTCATCCAGATAGTAGATGTTATAGCCAGAATTAGAACTTGAGTCTCCTAATCTCTAAAGATCTTTTTATCATAAAAATAAGCCCTCCCATCTGCCAACCATGGCTGTAAGTTGATGGTTAGCACAGCTATGTCATGAGAAGAGGCAATTGATCAGAGAAAAAGACCAATGAGTTTAATAATTACACAAAATAATAAAGTCTATTTTAGCTTACTAGTATTTGTTTGTTTGTTTTGTTTGTTATAGCTTTTCTTATACTTCCTTGGCACCATTTAATAATTATCCAATCGTTTTCAAATGGTAAAAATCAATATAAAACAAAATATCAATAAATATAACTCCTCTTTCCACCTCACATACCTGCTGATAGCTAATTAATATTAGACATTAGTTTTCAAGTACAATATTCAATATATTTAGATTACAGTTTCTTAAAAGTTATGTATCTCCCTCTCTTAGATACTCCAGTAGATAAATGAAACAAATTTTGAAAGTTTTGTCTCCTATCACCTTCATTGTAAGTTAGACTATAATTACTGTTTTAATTGTCTCTCGTTCACCTCTTAGGTGAAGCTTTGCCTGGGTAGTGGTGATACCTATTTTAAACTACTATGGACTATTTAACACATTTCGACACAAACATATTTATTTAGCTCTGAGTCTGTTTATTTATGAAAATCATACAGTAGTCTAATGATGGTTTTCTTTCCCACTGTTCCCAAGGGGATGCTTGAAATAAGTGCTTTTTTTCTTAGTTGCAACTAGCAAAACACTTACATTTCGGAAAGAATTGGGCCAAATAAATTGTACCTGTCATTTATATCACTTGATATATAGCCATATCTGTAATGGTATATACATTACCCACAGAGCTCTGAGAATAGAAGCAAAGAAAGAGCAAGGATAACATGTTCAGAGAGAAATATTGGGCAACTATAACACAGTCTTTCCTCTAAACGAAAGCAAATGTGCTATTTATTTGGCTTTAGTTAAGGGAGATTTAGCTGACTCTACTTATCCACAGCCACTCTCTGTTGATCCAGTTTCTTAGTTTATTCAGGCCCAACTTTGAATAGAGACTTATGGGTTATGTTGTTGATATTTTTTGCTTGCTTATTTGTTTTGTTTGAGGCCCTTTTCCAAATCAAATACAAATTCTCCAGATAGGTATTTTAAGACCTTGTTACTTACACATCCTATATAATAAAGAGCTAATATGCTAAATCAACTGGACTGCCTAACGACCTTCCAGAATGACCAGTGGGTAGGACCGCAGGGCCACGAGGTTGGTAGGCAGCTGGGGCTGCGAGGGCTGAGGTAGCCGGGGTGAGCCCCTTGCACTAATTTTGTGCATCGGGCCTCTAGTATTGGTAATAAGAGAAGACAGATGTCATAGTATGTATGAGTGTTTGAGTGCAAGAAACCACAGGAAAGAGGAAAAAGAGATAAGAAATGAGACTGATGAAACTGAGGAGATTATGTGTCACCTTTCCAAGTTGTTATGTGTGGGGATTTGGCCTGTGCGTGTTGGGCAGGGTGCAGCCTAGCAAGGTGTACACTGTATTCAGCAACATGGGCAGACAGGGATATAATTACAGGATAATAAAGCCATGTTTTATTTTTCACAGTGATTTTGTTTCATTTGGATATATATCCAGAGTAAAATTGTTGGATCATATGATAGTTCAATTGTTAATTGTTGAGGAACCTCCATATTGTTTTCCATGGTGGCTATACCAATTGACATTCCTACCAACAGTGTACCAGGGTTCTGTTTTCTCCACATCCTAAACAACACTTGTTATCTATTGTCTCTTTGATAATAGCCATCCCAACATGTGTGAGGCAATATCTCAGTGTAGTTTTGGTTTGCATTTCTCTGATGATTATTGATGTGGAGCACCTTTTCATGTATCTATTGGCCATGTGTTTTGCTATTGCATTCTAAGAGTGCTTTTTTTCTTCTTCTTCTTTCTCTCTCTCTCTTTTATATATTTATTGCTTTTTTACAGATAGGAAGGGAAAGGGATAGAGAGTTAGAAACATCGATGAGAGAGAAACACCGATCAGCTGCCTCCTGCACATACTGGGGATGTGCCCGCAACCAAGGTACATGCCCTTGACCAGAATCGAACCTGGGAAATTTCAGTCCACAGGCCGACACTCTATCCACTTACCAATCGGTTAGGGTTTCTAAGAGTTCTTTATACATTTTAGATATTAACCCTTTATCAAATATATAGTTTGTAGATATTTTATCTCATTATGTAGACTACCTTTTTATTTTGTTGATTGGTTCTTTGTTCTGCAGAAACAAACAAAAAAACAACAACTTTTGTTCTTATTCCTGTTCTATCCTTAGAGCTAGGACATTGTCTAGAACTGAATAAACACTAAGGAAATTTTACTTTTAATAAATGAATGCTTAGAATGGATGATTATCAAAGGAACAGACTGTTGTGAGCTGGAATGCTTGAGAAAAAGTTTAAATTTCTCTAAATTTGGAGAAATAATACAGAAATATGTGCTTAGATGATGAAAAACAATGAGGGAGATGGTGTGAAATTACTATTCATATTTGTGGTGGACTAATTTAATAGTTTGACACTTAACAGCAATCAATTTATTACTTTCTATGAATCAGGCATAATTACTGATACCACACATATGCCTTAATTTATGATGGGAAACATTATATACATAAGGAAATATCATGGAAAATAGAGCCAAAGTTTCTGTTCCTGGAGATAAAAAGCAATGTGAAAACAAATACAATTATTAGTACACACTAAACACCATGAAGGAAATAAATAGGGACATGTAATAGGCTTTTAACTGAGGTTAAAACAAGAAAGAAGACATATTCTACTCTGAGTAGTTCATGCTTTTTTAAGTGGAGAAGCAAAGTAGACAAAAGTAAAAAAAAAAAAAAAAAAGATAGTGAAATAAGTGCTATGCCAGAAGTCTATATAAAGTGTAGTCTTAAAGGGCAGTACCATCAAGATCTTGGGTCTAAGGGCAGAGCACTAGCTGTGAGGTCTGGGCCAGGTACTTCAACTCTATAAATCTGACACTTCATTTGTGAAATGGGTATGTAATTGTAGTTGAATTTTCATGAGGATGAAATAAAACAAACCAAATAGAACCCTTTCTTTTTAGCATATAGTAAGTTCTCAAAACCAGTTACTTCTTATGATTATTGTAGATTTGTTTACTTTGTTATTTTAATCTAATTACTGCGGCTAGTGTCAAGTAACTGTTATAGGGTCCTATTGATTTACACCTTGTCACATATGAAGTTGAAGTCCCAGGAGATTATGTACTTTATGCAAGGCCCTATAGTTGGGTGGAGGTGGCAATTCTAGGTCCTTGTGCACTTAGCTACTATGTGATTCAGCTTTCTGAGCTAAGGAGTGAAGATAAAGTGTGAATTTGACATTGAACGATGGCCAGAATTTCAGTAGGTAAAATAAGGAAGAGGATCACGGATTCAGTGTTGGCCAAGACACAGACACTTAAAGACAGTATGTTAGGAAAACAGAGACACCTCTTTATGGTTAGAGTGCATTTGTGTGGGAAAGGTGAAAAAATGTTGGAGAGGGAAATTAAAAAGTTGGGATAGAGTAGTGGTTTCAACATTTTTGGTCTAAGAACCCCTGAATACTCTTCAATTAATCAAGATTCCTAAAGAACTTTGGTTTCTGTTATATTTATTGATATTTATTGTGTTAGAAAAGAAAGCAAGACATTTTTAAAAACTTTATTAATTTAAAAGTAAGAATAATAGACTCATTTCAGTTTAATATGCAAACTATATTTTTACAAATATCTTTAATGTAAAAGATATTTTACATTTCACTTTTCTTTACATTTGTTTCCTATGCAGCATAAGAGATTACCACCAATTTAGAGAATTAAAACAACCACCACTTTTTAAAAATATCACAGCTGCTGTGGGTGGAGGGTCCAGGCCTCACTGAAATGGGTCCTCTCAGGGTCTCATAGCACTACTATCAAGGTGTAACTTGGTATGTTCCCAACTGGAGGCTCAACTAGGGAAGATCACTTAGGTTGTTGGTAGAATTCATTTTCTTGCAGTTGTAGGATGAAGTCCCTCTTTTCTTGTAGGCTGTTGGCTAGGGGTTCCGCTCAGCCCTTAGAGCTCAATAGCAGTCCTTTGCCTTGCAGTTCGCTTACAATATGGCAGCTTACTTCTTCACACCCAGCAAGGGAATCTTTCCAGTCTGTTAAGATGAAGTCTTACATAACAAAACATAATTATGGGAGTGATATCCCATCCCCATCACCATATTCTATTGGCTGGAAGAAATTACACGTTTCAAAAGGTAGGGGATTATAGAAAGTCATGTATACCTATTAAGGTGTATCTGGCTCATTCGACTTAATAAGAATAGCTGAATTTTTTTTATCTGTTTTGTATTCAACTTATGACTGAATATTTTAACAATCTTTCAGATAGTTGTATTTATTCTCCTTTACCACTACATCAAAACTCAACAAAGGGTAGTTTCTTAGAGAGTAGTTATAAAATAGAAAGTGAAACACTATTGGTGAGCTTTTCATTCCGTTACATTGAAATTCATCGGTTTTCCTGCATGCATTGTCATGACCTCCCAGATGTTTGAAAGATCTCAGATATCCATGGGTCCCCAGAGACATAGTTTAAGAATTATTGGGTAGTTGAAGTCAAGGCTACTGCCTTATATCTCTACTTCTCTCGCTCCTAAAATCGACATGGTACTTAGCAGACTCTAATCAAATGATTGGGTAAGCACATTGAAATGACTTCCTCAAGATTGTACAGTTAGATCTGAGCCTGGAATTCAATCCTACTTATTTACAGTGCAGACTTCTTTCTATTACCAATCAGAGAAAGTGTCATTCTTCAAAAGTATGATAGAAAATAATCAGTCATGATATTTGGGTTGCCAAGACAACCATTCTGTGTTCTAAATGTCACTTTTCTTTATCAACTGATTTGTAAAATTCCATTAGCAGGAATATAAGAGGAGTAAATATTTAAATAGCAATTTACATTTCTCCTATAGTATACACATAAAATTAGCAGATAAAATAACAGAAGAGGACTCAAAGTACTTAAAACTTGGAAGGACAAGCAAAATGCTAAAGATGCTGCAAGTAAACTCCAGTTGCCTTATCTTGGCTGGTACTCTTTTGAATCACATTTATCAATGTGCTTCCTCAATTGTTCTACTTGTTCCTGCTTGTTCTTTGATATCCACGCTCAAAGAAACTTACTAACACACTCAATATTCTCCTTTAAGAATAACTATGACATTCAAATCACACTAAAGAATTATATTTAGTGTAGTAAAACATAATAGAGCTACAAAAATAAATAGTTTATGCCAACTAAATAATTACCATAAGGTTGTGGATTGTGGCTACCTTAGGAAGAAGATGACTGGGTGGAGTTGGAACACAGGAGATGCTGTGGTGGCAGCAGTGGCTGCTTTGGCTCCATTTTCTCCTTCTCCTTTCCTTTCCTTCTTCTTCCTCTTCCTCTTCCTCTTCTTCATTTTAAATTGGGTAATATGTTTTTACATTGGTGTTGACCTTCACATGTGTGTTTTGTGTACTTGCCTATATGTGTGTTTTATTTCAAAATTTAAAAAAATATATGTAAAAAAGCAAAAGGAAGTTAGATTATAAAGGATAAAAGTACTATAATGGGAAATTTGTCAGTCTAATATAAAAACTAGGAAATTGAGATGTAGAATGGGAAGAATTAAAAAAATAATGATAGGCTGGCCAGTGGACTCAGTGAATTAAGCATCATCCCATGCACTAAGAGGTGGTGGGCTCAATCCCCAGTAGGGGGCATGCAGGAGGCAGTCAATCAACGTTTCTCTTTCGTTAATGTTTCTATATTTCTCTCCCTCTCCCTACCTCTCTCTCTAAAATTAATAAAAACATATTTTTAAAATGATGGGATGAGTATGAAATTACTGAGCTCTAGCTAAATGAGAGATAAAGGTAGATAGATAGATAGATAGATAGATAGATAGATAGATAGATAGGGAGAGAGAGAAAGGTGAGTGGTTGATTCTATTAAGCAAGCATTATTCATATATACCACCCCCACCTTTTGCATGAAAAAAGGTAAAAATGAGGGAAACTGAACAACTTTTCTAAGGTGGGAAGAAAGAAAGCAGTTCCTGAGAGCTGGGGCCTGGTACTATCAGCAGTGTTTTGGCTCTCACCTGTAGATCATAAACAATTTCATTGAACATTAACACTAGACAATGCCATTCTGTGATTATGATGTATAAATCCCAAATCAGACTACTTTGTAATCAGGTTTAAACACACACAAAATATGAACATTGTCCAATTCACAAAATGACCAAACACACCCCTTTCATGGCTAATGAGTTTCTGTTACTTCTTTACCAATTATCATTTTAGCCTCAGCCTATTCTTCCTTCTAGATAAGAATTATTATAATAAGCAATCATATAATTACCCATACTTTATTACAGCATTCAAGACAGATCAAAGCCTCACTTCTTTAAACTCTCCTCAAATTTAATACAACTTCACATCCTATAGTAATTATTTTCTAATACTGTCTTACTGAAAAGCCCCAGGGTATGTGTTTTTTTTCCCATTGCAACATGCAGCATACCCAAGTTATTCAACTATAAGTGCATTCCTGGGTGTCTTTGGTTGAAGGACATTTACTTAATCATATTCAGATACTCCCTTTGAAAATCATTTGCAAATTAGATAGGAGAATGGTGTTCTATTTAAGGTGGAGAGGAGAGGATAACAGAGCAAGTTTTGAGGTATCAATGAAGAAATTTGTGAGCATGACAGACCCCTCCTTGACTGTCAAGTATCATGGCATTCTAAATTTTCATCATCCTCTGTGATTTGCTTCCTTGTGCTGAGGCAGACATGTTTTGTTCAATACCCATGGCCTATAACAGTTTAAATAGCTCAAGAAAATTCTCTGACTCCATTTTAGTAGGCTTGGTGATAAATTTAAAATTTATTGCCTAACAATATATGTTTCTTCTGATGAGGGTATACTGGCAATTTCCAGATGTCAAATGTACTCACAGTGAAGGTAATGTTGTTTATAATTACACTAGAGGTCCAGTACATGAATTCATGCACAGGAGGGGTCCCTCAGCCTGGCTGACGATTGGGCAGAACAGGCCAATCAGGGCTGGCCAGCTAGGGGAGGGGGGGGAAACAGAGAGAGAGGGATAGGAAGGGGGCCGCAGGAGGTTGGCTGTGGGAGGGCACTGACCACCAGGGGGCAGCTCCTGCATTGAGCGTCTGTCCCCTGGTGGTCAGTGCACATCATAGCTACCTGCCGGTCATCTGGTTGTCTGGTCATAATGGTCACTTAGGTTTATCCTACCTAATAAAAGAGTAATATGCAAATTAACCATCACTATGCTACACCCACCAGCCAATCACAGCAAGTATGCAAATAAACCCAACCAAGATGGCTTCAGCCACAGAGAGCAGGAGGGAGGCTTGGGTTTCCCAGGCAGTGGAGGAAGCCAAGCTTTCCACCTGCCCTTGCCAGGCCTAAGCCTCCACTCAAGGTTACAAAGTTTCAATTATAGAAGGTAAACAAATCCAAACAGAAATGGCAGCAGCCAGGGAGCTGGAAAGAGTGGAAGGCTAGGGTTGCCCCTGGCAATGGAGGAAACAAAGCTTTCCACACACCCTGGCCAGCCCAGGCCTCCACTCCAGGCTACAAAGTTTCAATTATAGAAGATGAATAAACCCCAACAGAAATAGCTGCCAGTCACGGAGCGAGCAGGAGGCTTGGCTCCGCTCCAGGCTACAAAGTTTCAATTGTAGAAGGTAAATAAATTCCAGATACCAGGGCCTCCACTTGGGTCGCCAGGGGGCGTGGCTGGCCTGCAACCACCACAGGCCCCTCGCTCAGGCCACCCCATGCCCCAAGGGAACCCCCACCCTGATTTGGGACACCCTTCAGGGCAAACCAGCTGGCCCCCACCCATGCACCAGGCCTCTATCCTATCTAATAAAAGAGTAATATGCAGATTGACCATCACTGCAACACACAATATGGCTGCCCCCATGTGGTCAAAGATCCTGCTCCTATGTGAACACAAGATGACCACCACAAGATGTCCAGCAGGGGGGGGCAGTTGGGAGGGACCAGGCTTGCAAGGGAGGACAGTTGGAGGTGATCAACCCTGCAGGGGAGGGCAGTTAAGGGTGACAAGGCCAGCAGAGGAGGGAAGTTGGGGGCAAACAGGCTGGCAGGGGAGCAGTTAGACATCAAATTGGCTGGCATGGGAGTGGTTAGGGGGTGATCAGGCTGGCAGGCAGAAGCAGTTAGGAGCAATCAGGAAGACAGGCAGGCAAACAGTTGGGAGCCAGCAGTCCTGGATTGTGATAGGGATGTCCGACTGCCCATTTAGGCCCGATCCCACCACCGGGATTGGGTCTAAACGGGCAGTCAGACATTCCTCGAGGGGTCCCAGATTGGAGAGGATGCAGGCTGGGCTAAGGGACACCCCCCCACACCCGTGTCAAATTTCGTGCACTGGGCCTCTAGTATATATATAGATATAGATTTCCTTTTGTTCTTTCCTCATTTCTTAGCTCTGAAAATCTTAATATGAATGTGTAAGCCCTTGTTTACAGACATAAGCTGTGTGCTTAAGATCTTCCATCAGTTCATTGAGGAATTTGAGATAAGGAGGATTAATGAGAATGAGTCAGATGAGATAATGCAACCCTAATGAAAGTTAAGCTTGGAGACTCAAGAGATACGGTGGCCTCAGTTAATGTTCTCTCATGCTTTTAAGTCTCTGCATTTCATTAGACAAATTGTAACTAGACAAATGGAGGCTGGAGTCAATTTGAGGGACTCATGAAAATTGATGTAAAGAACTCTTTAAAAGGTACAACTAAGTTAGTGCAAAGGAGAGAAATTTTAAAAAGTAACCAAAATGATACATAGAAAAGAGAATGTGGGGAAGAAAAATGGGATTTACTTATATTTTCTTATTTAAAAAAAAATATCTATAATAATAAAAGGGTAATATGCTAATTATACAGGACATCATTCCACCGTCATTCCGGGCCAAAGCTGGGGCTGGAGCAATTCCCAGGTCCTGGGTGCCAGAGGAAAGCTGATGCTGGCAGCTGGGGGAAGGGAGGCCTACCCTTGCATGACTTTGGTGCATCAGGCCTCTAGAATTTTTATATATTTTTAGATAGAGAGGAAGGGAGAGGGATAGAAAGAAAGAAGCATCAATGAGAGAGGAAATCATTGATAGGCTGCCTCTTGAATGGCCCCCAATCTCTGACCCTGGAGATTGAGGGTAAGTCTCTCCTGAATCTGAGCTATATTCTGTTTGAGTTTTGAACTCTCTGGCTTTATTCAGAATCTGTTTCTGTGTTTTTACGAAGGCACCACCCTTCCTGGTAAGTACTCTTTTGTTTGTTGAAGCTTCCTAGTAAGTCACTCATCCTGTTAGAAGAGGAGAAAACACAATTTCTGGTGTTTTGTAACAGCTGTTGGAAAACAGGGCCCCTCATAGATAAGGCATTTCAAGGAATCCTAGTGCAAGATACGTTCCACCTGGTCCATGGACCAGGGGCTCTTGGGCCTTTCTCCAAAACAGGGTAAAAACTTTTGGAGAATTTGGACTTGCAGTGGTCATTCTGGGGAAACTTTGTTTTAGATAAGTCCACCTCTTAATGGTCACTCTTAAAAGAGAGGAATCCAAATCTTTCAGAGTCAATGGAATACATTCTTTGATTGGTGTGTAAAAGATTAAAAAAAACAAAATGACTTCAAAAACATCTTTAAAGGGATCCTTACAGCATGCAAATATACATCTTTAGGAGACAAACAAACAAAACACTGGCCTTCTGAGTGAATAACCTTAACTAATTCCAGCTTCCAGAAACACAGTTTGGATCTAACAATGCCTTTGAGTTATTTTTACCTGAGAAACAGCTAAAATTTTTTCAATAAAAGCTATAAGGTTTCTATATCTAGCTGTACATATATGTATGTATATATGTATGTATGTGATATTTTTCTACTTTCAAGCAGTATTGCCGAAGTACACTTGTAAAGAGCTCTACATAAATGGTTTCAAGAATATTAAGTGTAAAGGTATATTCTCAGAAATATACAAACTAAAATAAACGTTTTTTGAATTCACATAATCTTAGATGAGATAATATTTATCAATAAAAGCTAGTTTAGTAAAAAGCAGGCAATTTTTGAAACATGTCAATAAGAAAAAATATCTTAAAGGATGGTTAAATGTTTCATGTTTAATTCTAGCATAATTGTTACAAAACAAGTAATTGAAATAAATATAAATGTCAAAAGTTTATACTGAGTTAAACCAAATAATTGATATTCATTGAATATCTAAGTCATTTCCAAATGAGATAAACATTAAATGGTAAAAAAAAAAAATTATCTATGTTTGGCTTTTTATTTTGTATAAAAAGAGAAAAATAATTGGGTTTACTAATAAATACTTTGCATGGCACATTTAAGAAATTTATTATGAGGAAGAATATGCTTCTAAAAATTTAGAAATGTATTTATAAGTTTGCTAATCTACTGCTGGATGCTAATATATGACAGACAGTTCACGATGACTGCTTCCTATTTTCCACTGGAAGCCCAAGCTTGCAAATTGTTAAAGAGATTGGAAAAAGAGATGATAATACAAAATGAACCAAAGATAAAATGTCAAGACACTTAGACACTTAGAGTAATAAGCATAAATTAACTTTTTACAAACTGTGTGCATTGATGCTGAGAGAATGCAGGCATTGCAGCAGGCACCGCTTTGGAAGATCAAAAGCAATGAAACACCCCTGAGAGCTTTTTCCCATTTTAAAAGCATTTGCTGTAACTTCTTGTTTTTTCAAACTGCAGTCACCGAGTATTGGTGAATTATGATTAACATTTATTTAAATAGAAAATATACATGGTATCTACATATTTCAATATAGAGAGATAATATAGACCTTTACTTTTATCTATAACTTATAGATGTTTATTATAAATTTATTATGTACCTATATAATTGAAAACAAGTAACTCTGTAAAATGCAAAATAGAATATATGCATGGCATAGACTAAAAATTAAGAAAAGGTTCACATCTGCTATGGTTCTTGTTCCAGCATTAAGAAGGGTTCAGCAATCTGGAGAAAGGCTGTGTGTAACTTAAGTAAGAGTCCAGAGATGAAATATAATTTTGAAAGGCATATTGGAGGAGGCAGGGGAAATTGGCTGAAGAAACCAAGTTCTCCTTGTCTCAGGACCCCTTGGTTTTTATCAGCACAAATTGTCCTAAGGCAAGGTGGAGATATACACTTCAAAGGGTGTGGTTTTGTACAGAAGCATTGTTAGATTTGGGAATTCCCTGTGGCTGTTCAGGTGTTTGGCCAGTAGGAGGCAATAACATGTAGAGTAAGATGCCCTGAGCTGTCTGGCAGCATACAATCAATTTAATGTATCTTTTTCAGATTTGGGAAAATGCCTTTAGCCATTCCAGCAGGCGATAACATATGGGACTCAGCCCTTGTTGAGTCCCCAAATTCCATCAACCTTTTGATGAAACTCTTGCAATTATGACATGCTGGAACTGGCTTCCAGCACACGTCAGCTTATTAAACTCTTATTCAGTTACTTATACGGTTTTATGTGTAGTTATGTGTGGGCTATAATATACACTGTATTCCTTGCTTTGAAATGATCCAACTTGTTTGAAAACCACTGCTCTTATACCACAATGAGCAACAAAATAGTCTAGACAGCCAACTGAAAGGGCCAATACAAAAACAACCATCCTTCAGATATACATACACAGTGACACAGTGACAACTCTTCAAAGCCAGACTATACCAGAATAATACTCTCTTGCCTTATCTTTTCAGATTGAAGCCTGATAGCAATCTTTGTTTAAAAGAACTTCACCCATTTTTTATAATTACTTACAGGCTGGGAAGTAATAGCTTCCCAAATACTTATAGCTCTGCGTCAGTATAGTCTTTGTCCCATATACCAGTCTCTTTTATCATTCTCAATCTAGCAAAGCAATATCAGGACAAACCTGTAGACATTAGTGAATATCATATTGTAATTTCCAAAAGGCTTAATATTTATTTTAATTATATTAAGTAGAAGGAGTTTATATTCATTTAATGTAATGCACAGGCAATTATGTTATCCTTTAAGAGTAAATCTGTAATCATTCTTTAGCAACTGCCTTGTTTTCTTCATATACTTTGTAAGTTTTTAAGATTGAAAAAATAATATTTGAACTAATAAAGTTAAAATTATCTGGAAAAAAGTTTTTTAACAAAACTACTACTATTACTAAAATGATAATAATAATATAATAAAAATAATTATATATAAAAAGTAGACTATATATTTTTGGTAAAAGATAATAGGAGGAATGGAGATACATTTTTTTTTTTGTGGTTGTTGAGGAAAAATACAATTATTTTGTCCTAAAATAAAATAATAGACAGAATAAAAAGAAAAAAGGATAGGACAAGGCTGAATAATGATAGTAAGTTACAAAAGGTTTAGGATAAAAAAGAATCTTTGAAAATGAATTTTAATGTTTTGTTAAGCTCACTAAAAGTAAAATAAATTTACTTAAAATGAATTTTAATATTAAAAGTTCAATGGTACAAAATTATAATTTCTTCTTTCTCTCTGTAAAAAGAATAAACGTGTTTTTTTCTCTCCATACTTTAATATAATCTGCCTAAAAACAAAGATTTTGCGTTTTCTCTTTATTAAATATTTTATGCTGACTCTTCCAAATATTAAAAGAGTGAACTAAGTTTTCTTGCAGCTATGTAACTTTCTATATTTGCCTCCAGAATATCTCTTGTCACTTTGGCTAAATGGATAATTAAGCATTGTTTTATAATGATCTGTGATTCTGTTTAGTCAAGTGTCCAAACCTTTAAATATTTTGGACAAACTTTTCCATAATCAAATCCTAAATGAAGTTTTTCTGACCTTGAAAAAACTGAGATTTTGCCTGAAGACCCCTCTTTCTCTCTCCTTATAAAAAGGGATATATTAAACTAATTATGCTTATTTTATATATTAAGTTACATGGAAAGTACTATAAAAAATAAGTAATACTAAGACTTACTATTGGCTATTGTATTAAAATGTTAGCTGTCACAGAAATAACCCAATTCTCTTGTCAATTGCATTATAATGAACTCTCATCAAATCTTTAACCTTTGCTATTTTAAAGCTTTTATCATTTATTATTTTAAAGTTATTATTTTATTCTGATGCTTTACAGAAATGTTTCTATAAAAATGCTATATCTTCAAAGAGATTCATGGAAAGGATCCTGACAAATATTTAATTAATTAATTAATAATTATTTTAATGCTCAATCCATTGAACCACACTGGCCGAGACTGACAAATCTTTCTAAAATTCAGGTTTCAGATACATTTAGGATAATAACACTGAATGAGGTAAAAATTTTAAAACTTTAATGGCAAACTGATTAATTCCTAAAACTCTTAATCCAAGATAATGATCAACAATAATTAATCACAAGAGACTAAATGAACTAATGAGGATGGTTATAATTTTTATGAATTCTTATGCTGGTTCTCTAATGTTTTAATTTTCCAGATTTAAGGAAACTTTATCTCTTAAGCATCTAAGAGTTATAGCAATTTTATAAGATATACCTTTGTAAACATCAATAAATCATTTATATTTTCCTGCCTACTTGATTCCTCCAGAATTTGGAAACTCTTATTAAATATTCTTATTTTTAATGACAATATATGCTTTTGTATAAGTTCAATACAAATAAATTCTCTGATTAAAGGATCCAAGATGGTGACATAGCAAGGCCCTGACCTCACTTGTTCCATGGGACACCAAATGTGCACCTACATAGAGAGCAATTCTTCCTGAGGAACAACTGGGGACTACTTGAACAGCGTCTGTGAAACAAACAAGGGAAGGACCACATAGAGAAGTATAGAAGAGGTAGATATGTGGTAACCATGGGGTGCCTCCCCCAATGAGAACACCTTCTGTTAGGAGTAATATCACTAAGGATCCCATGCACAGCATTGTCTGCTCTGGGAAAAAGCAATAAAATAGTGGTTTAAAGGGCACCTACATTATATATTTTTTTTAAAAATCCACTTATTAACCCTAAGACACTTGTCAAATGGGTGGGGCCTGGCAAGATCTCTTCAGAATCTGAGGGAACTCTCTAGAATAAAAAATGCTGAAAGCACAATTGTTTATGTTCTTTCTCCATTAAGTTAGAATGGACAGGAGCATCCCAAGTATGCTGGCTGGCCTGAAAGGCAGCCACAGTATGTCCTGGACCACCTTGGGGAGCATCTGCCCCAGCCCTGGCCAGCCAGACCTCCAGGGTACTCCAGTAGCCACATGTCCTGTGACACTTCAGTTTTTCTGCACCACACCTCTGCTCTGCCAACCTTCCAGAGTATCCCTGGTGCCACAAATGGCCATTTCAGCTCCAACTGAGTGTGCCAGGTCCACCAAAGCCACCTGTCACACTCAGGATATACAGAGGTTTCTCCTACCAAAGGATATCCCTTAAGATCAGGCAAGTCAGCTATTTCATCTAATTCATAGAAATAGAGATAGAAAGTCAAATAGAATGAGACCAAAGGAATATATTCCAAATGAAAGAAGGTAGAAAAACACTAATGAAATAGAGATAAGTAATTTGCCTGATAAAAGATTAAAAGTAATGATCATAAGGATGATCACTGAACTTGGAAGATGAATAGGGGAACACAGTGAAAACTTTATCAAAGTTTTAGAAAGTAATAAAACAATCAGATATACAGAATACAATATCTGAAATAAAAATACACTAGGGAAAATCAACAGCAGATTAGATAGTACAGAAGAACAAATTAGTAGTGTGGAAGACAGAATATTGGAAATCATGCAATCAGGACAACAAAAGAAAAATAATTTTAAAAATCACTCACAAAGACAAGGATAGCTTAAGGAACCTCTGGTACAACATCAAGCATACTAACATTCGCATCATAGGAGTTCCCAAAGGATAAGAGAGACAAAAAGAGGCAGAAAAGTTATTTGAGGAAATAATGGCTGACTTTTTTTTTTTTTTTTAACCTAGGAAAGGAAAGAGACATCCAGCTCCAGGAAGCACAGAGAATCCTAAATAAGAAGAACTCAAAGAGATCCACACCAAAACATTTTATGATTAAAATGGCAGAAATTAAAGATAAAGAGAGATTTCTGAAGAGAGAAAAACAAAAATAACTATTCAAATACAAGAGAAGCTCCATATGGTTACCAGCTGATTTCTCAGCAGAAACTTTGCAGGCCAGAAGGGTGTGGCGGTATATATTTAAAGGAAATAACCTACAACCAGCATTGTTATCTTCAAAAATGAAGAAGAGATAAGAGTTCCCCAGACAAGCAAACACTAAAAAAAGTTCACATCACTAAACTTGCTTGTCCAGAATTGCAATATCTGCTATTCCAGAATAAAACCATTTTGCTGGTAACATAACTGGCTGTTATATTTTTAAGGTCAACAAAGTCATAACTTAACATTATTTAATAGTCTTCACTTGAAGAAGTTGATTCTACCTTCCCTCTCCTTGATTCTCCTTCCCATGCCTTGTGACTGTTCCAATGTATAGATCTCAGTGAACATAGTCTGTGTTCAAAAAGGCCATGTGGCTTCTGCTGATTTATCTTGGAATATTCACACCTGGAGCCTTCAACAACCACTTAAGAAGTCTGATTATACTGAGGAAATTACGGGAAAAGCTTAGAAGGTGAAGCAACAGAGAAACAGATAATATGACTCAGGTGACTGAGCCCCAGGTGTTAGACTACCCAGCCCAGGTTCTAGAACATGGAAAGATGATGTCAGCCACAGGTAACATCAAACTGCCCCAGTGCTTGAGAGTTTCAAAGTAAGACCTGGCTGCTGAGCTTAGTAAACTCCCAGGTCTTGAGGAAAATAATTATGTTTTTATTTTACACCACAGTTCTAGAATGATTTGTTGCACAGCTATAGATAACTGAAACATAAGGTGTGCTGAGTACCAGTTCACAAGCCTGTCCTCAGATGAGATGGGGCCAAAGATGTGCATTCAGCACTTTTTTTTTTCATTTGTTTCTCCCTTTTTCTTGGAAACTTATTCTTTGAAACTCCAGACCTAATATCCAAATATTACATTAATTTCCAGTAATTACCATTTTCCACACTTATAAAATAGGCATAATAATATCGACTCTATGTAGCTTTTCTTTTCTAAAATATATTTTTTATTGATTTCATAGAGGAAAGGAGAGGGAGAGAGAGCTAGAAACATCAATGATGAGAGAATTATTGATTGGCTGCCTCCTGCACGCCCCCCACTGGGGATAGAGCCCGAAGCCTGGGCATGTGCCCTGACTGGGAATCGAATCATGATCTCTTGGTTCATAGGTCGATGCTCAACTACTGAGGCATACCAGTTGGGCTGTAGCTAATATTTTTGAAGGGGCTCAAATGAAATAAAATATTTGAATTTTTTATTTGTTCAACAAGAAAGCACTATGTAAACATATTATTATTAACAGTAATAACAATAGCTAACATATATTAAATACTGAATATATTACAGAGACTCTTATAAGTGCTTTATTCATTATAACAGTCAGCCTCTAAGATGATCCCTATAACCCCCAGGGACTGGTATTTATACCTTTGTATGATACCCTCTCCTTGAGTGTGGACTAGACTTACTGACTTGACTTCTAAAGTAAAACACATGGCTAAAGTCATGAGATATCACTTCAATTATTAGGTTATGGCTGTGACTTCAGTCTTGCTTGATGATTTTTTTCTCTTTCTGTCTTTGATGAAGCAAGCTGCTATGCGGGAGAGCCTCAAATGGCAAGGAATTGAGGTCGGACTCCAAGTAATATTCAGAAATGTACTGAGGACTTCAACCAAAAACCCAGGAGGAATTGAATTCTGCAACAACTACGTAAATAAAATTGGAAGCAGATTCTGCCCCAGTTGAAAATTTATTGCAACCTTTGAGAAATCATAAAGCTAAAGATCCACTTTAAGCCATGCTCAGATTCCTGACCTATAGGAATGGAGATAATAAATATGCGTTGGTCTAAGCCAGCAAGTTTTAGGGTAATTTTTAATGCAACAACAGAGAACTGATATGCCTGAACTGAGGAAATTGTGACACATACATGATTACTAACTTAGGGCCCCACAGTTAATAATCATCATATTTTAGTGCTGGGAAAATCATGTCATTAATCGAAATTTTCATTTCTGCTCAGCCATTGGGAGAAACTGAGGAAATTGTAACATTATAATGTAATTTAACAGGAACTTCTGAAGGGAAAAAATGCTGCTGAACACCCTTCAATTGTCTAAGTTAGGAAAATAAATAAGGAATAAAAATGTAAAATTTAAAGTGAAGCTAGAGTCTAAGAGAATTAAAATATATTGTGTCCCTATACCAAGCACCAGGTTGATGTTTTACGCATTCAGTTCCTAAATCAGTGCTTTTGTTACCTGAATGTTCCCAGCTAATTAATTTTATGGCTCATTTCTGGATAGCACAATCCTCCCTTTGTATCATCCTTAGAAATATCTGCAATATAGGCACTTTTACTACAAAGTTAAATTAAAACGTAATCAATAGTAAAATTCATACACCATGGTCCAGATCTTAATGTTGTGGTTTGTTACAGCAGAGAATTACTGAGATGGAGTGGACAGAAAAATCTGCTGACATGAATGGCAGCTTGCACAATCTATTCCTTTCCCTCAAACATTGCAGTGTGCTTTCTCCTGGGTTCAATTCAGCAGATTCCCAGGAGCTTCACTGTCCACAGTTGCATTTACACCTTCAAAGTTCTACAGTGGATGATGCTTCCATGGGCTAAGTAACAGCATTATTACTTCACAAAATCCAGCCCACACTCAAAATATGCCTCAAATAAAGGGCTGGATCAGAAAAACCTACCTATTCATTCTAAATTTGTCCCTTTCCATCCTTTTTTTGGAAGTCCACATGTTATGTAGCCAACACTGCCCAACTTCCTTACTCCAACTAGCTTTGTGGAAATGTAGGCTAATCCCACCAGGAAAATGGGCCTCAGAAAATTATGTTCCAATTACTAATTTTTAGCTCAGTAAGCTTTCAGAAATCATGTCTATTGAGTGTTATTAACCTTATTGTCAAAATCTTACTATGGTTGATATTTATAAGGAGAAAATAAAGTGTGCCTTTTGGACTATGAAATCAACATTATCATGTGGATTTGAATAAATGGGCATTTTTATTTGTCTACAATAAAGACCTGACCAATTATCTATTGCACACTAGGAATAAGTCCTGAGCAACTATCATTACAGAAATGATTTCTCCAGGCAGAAATAGAGTGCATGAAAGTAATTCAAGAAAATGTTTTAGAAGAGTTGTGTTGTTCTTGGCAAATAACAGAGGACTGGAAAGGATCTTAAGTTGGTGAGAGGGATGCTATTTAATCTAGTAGGTGGGCTCTAGGCAAGGTAGTTCTGTGTTTAATTTCCAGCTCAACTGCATATTATCTGTGAGTCCTAACAGACAATTTAAGCAGTCTAAATCTCAGTTTCCTTTTCTGAATTCTGAGATTAAAATTTATACGCAAAGAAAATCAACTTCAGAATTACTCTGAGTGTTCAATATGACAACGGTGTAAAACATATAGTGCATTATTACACACAAAGTGGTTAATAAGTGACATAATTTTTCTCAACCACCCAAAGTGAGTTTTCTCTGTATAATCCAATCTTCTGTACATAGGAAATTCCAGAAAAAAGGTAGTCAATTAATTATAGTCAATGACATCACCCTGGAAATAGATTGTTTCTAAAATAACTAGCAAATACTTGATATCAATCATTTGCGACAATACACAAATGAACAAATAAGTATTAGAATAATGAACTCATTTTCACTCCCTTGCATCTAAACACAAGTCATGAACCTTTACAAATATGCATTGTCCCATCAAGGCATAAGAATTAAATATATGTCATATACATCATTAGCTGCACTACAAAAACACATGATTGACTTTCAATTATTAGAATCAACTTATAGACAAAAGCACAGAACATATAGTTAATTATGGAGTGAACTGTAAGTGCTATAACTTGGCAATAAAAATCACATGAAAGGAGTTCAGAGGTGATAGAGAGACAGATTGAAAGAAATAATTGGTAGATTGCTCATCTTATAAAGTGAGTTACCTAGACACAGCTTGGTGGCTTGACAAAACAAGAGTTAAAGGAATAATGAAATGATAAGGTGACAAAACTAACAAATTGCAGAAATATAAAAAAGTGATTTAATTATTTAAAGAAGGGGAGGATATTCAGAAATAGAATAGTCAACTTTATCTATCACGTTAGGAGTTAAATATGGACAACTAAAATTAATAATAAAAATAGATATATCAACATATATAGACAGATGTAGTTAATAAACATAAGAAATGGATTTTTTGTATAATAATATACTACATAATTGTTTAAGTATGCAAATATTTACTTTGTACATACACATATACATGCAGATGTGCACACTTATAACATGTATATAAGTATGTGTATTTATTGGTGGGTGTATATGTACATACATATATCTACATACACATATATATGTACGGTTAGAAAAATAAAGGAAAAAGTAAGGCTTAAAAATGGATAGAAACAAGACTCAAATTTTCATCTAATTCTTCTTAGGAGATAGAGAACCTGATATCAAAATATAATAATTTGTAATAATACTGAGAATATTTATAATTATTTTAGCTTCAGAAATGCTTGTTATTTTTTTCTAATTAACTTGTATTCATACTCTATATCCAAAAATGAACTTATGATTATAAATTAATTTCCATGTAGGTCAGAAAACAGAGAGAAAGTATGTGACTTATATCCTATCTAATAATAGACAAATATGCAAATTGACCATACCTCCGACACCCCCACAAGCCACGCCCACCATCCAATCAGAGCGAGCATGCAAATTAACCCGAACCAAGATGGCTACAGCCACAGAGAGCAAGGTTTCTTAGGTAACAGAGGAAGCCAAGCTTTCCGCCTGCCCTAGCCAGGCCTAAGCCTCCACTCAAGCTACAAAGTTTGAATTATAGAAGGTAAACAAATTCAAACAAATGGCAGCAGAATGGAGCTTGAGAGAGCAGGCCAGGGTTGCCGCCGGCAACAGGGGAAGCAAAGCTTTCCACACACCCTGGCCAGGCCCACCCGCTTAAGGCAACAAAGTTTCAATTATAACCCCAACACAAATGGCTGCCGGCCTCCGAGGGAGCCCTAGGCTTGGCTCTGCTCCAGGCTACAAAGTTTCAATTGTAGAAGGAAAATAAATTCCAGATACCAGGGCCTCCGCTTGGGTCACCAGGGGGCGTGGCCAGCCTGCAAACTACCACAGGCCCCTTGCTCAGGCCGACCCACACCCCAAGGGAACCCCACCTTGATCAGGGACACCCTTCAAGGCAAACCAGCTGGCCCCCACCCCTGTACCAGGCCTCTATCCTATCTAATAAAAGAGTACTATGCAGATTGATCATCATTGCAACATACAATATAGCTACCCCCATGTAGTCAAAGATCCTGCCCCCATGTGGACACAAGATGGCCACCACAAGATGGCCAGTAGGAGAGGGCAGTTGGGAGGCACCCGGTCTGCAAGGGAGGGCAATTGAGAGGGACCAAGCCTGCAAGGGAGGGCAGTTGGAGGTGATCAACCCTGCAGGAGAAGGCAGTTAGGGGTGACCAGGCCGGCAGAGGAGGGAAGTTGGGGGCAAACAGGCTGGCAGCAGAGTGGTTAGGGGGTGATCAGGCTGGCAGGCAGAAGCGGTTAGGGGCAATCAGGAAGGCAGGCAGGCAAGTAGTCGGGAGCCAGCAGTCCTGGATTGTGAGAGGGATGTCCCATATTGGAGAGGGTACAGGCTGGGCTGAGGGACAACCCCCCTCCATGCACGAATTTCGTGCACTGGGCCTCTAGTTAAAAAATAAAATAGTCCAACCCATGTGACTCAGTGGTTGAGAGTCCAATGAAGCAAGGTAAGAGGAGGGGATAACCAAGGAGCAGAATAATTACCTTTTTATGTTAAATAGCAAACATTCAGAATGAGACAAGCTTGTTGGCATTAGTATTGGATCCCATAGCCAAAATAACCAGATACAATTTGATTTGTTAATTACATTAAAATAAAAATGTTAATTGCTTCTTTAAATCTGAAAGGAAGATTTACAGTCTTGTAAATAAAACTCTTAGTGTGTCTGGATCTGGAAGCACATGCATTAAAGTTTTATAAAATAGTTGAGCACATAGTGGAGAAATGATGATTGAGCCTAGGTTTTGTCACAAGTGATCTGAATTGTGGTTTTGTTACCAGAGGAAGACCTGTCTGGAAATAGGTTCTCCCACGGTTGCAAGAAACGAATTTCAGGGACACAAGTAGGAGGATTTTAAGCAATAGTGGCAAGATTTATTAGAGCACCCTTGAAAAAGCTGCCACACTAATGAGGTACTTTCCAAGGACCCAATGGGTAGATCATGTTCACGGGTGTATCACCCCAATGTCTCACCCACAACTAGGTGTTCAGCTCTGTCTTGCTGTGAAGCACCCATCTTATATAAAAACTGCTGTTTGAAATTTTAATCCTGCTATTTTGGCTTCTGTAAATGCTTGCTTGCTTAAATAATAAGGAAAATAAGACTACTCCAGAGAGGCCATAAACATTCCCCAGATGAAGTTATCAGTGCTGGCGCCAGGCCAAGCCTTTGGTTGAGGTCTCAAAGCCCCAGCACATAGGGCTCTTTAAGAACTTGCAAAGGGGACCAGAAACACCCCATGTTTGGGAGACAGAGAAGGTAAAAACATATAAATAGGGAAAGTTCCTCCATGTTGGGGCCAGAATTTGAAATACAGTTTCTCTCGGTCCGCGAGTAATAATAAAGTGTGACTCCATCTCTCTAAGCATTGCTTGGTTCTTCTCCGGTCTTCTGTAACAGCTGCAGAAGAAGTATAGCTTCCAGGGCCACAGGCCCAGACTTGGATTCACCAGGCCCAGGAGGGTCAACAGAGCCCAGTGCTACATCACCGCACCACCTGAGGCTGGCCTGGTGCCAGTTATTTAACGTCCCTGTGCCTCATTCCTGTCAGAACATCCACTGCCAACGTTCAATGGTGTCTGGGCGATGATTGGCACTGGCCCATATGTCTGCTAAAGAGACTGCGGCCTTTGTTAAGCTTCCCTATATTTCCTTATGCTTGGGAGAGAGCAGGCTTTTTTTTCAAACTATCCACTCTCCAATCTCTTTCCTGGCTTTTCCCAGGTTTGGGTCCTTATCTTATCCCATCTTTTCCCCAGATTTTCTAGGTTTGTCTCCTCCTTTTTTATGCTCACCATGTTGGTGTCTACTGTGCATACACCCAGTAAAGGGACTTCCCCTTGCACCATCTCTCCCTGACCCCCTTCGTGGGGTGGGCTTCTGTGGGTGACTGTAAGCATCTTTCCTGCATACTTTGTGAAACTCTTTTTTCCTAGTTAATCAGGCTGGTTCCATTTGCTCCCTTCCTTTTTGATAATATCTCACTAACTAACTAACTAACTAACTAACTAACTACCTTTACAGTTTAAAACTGTGATTTAAATTGCTTTAGTTTAAATCAAATCCACCCTAGATCTTGCTGCCCATGCCTGTACACTTATATAATGGTTCTTGTAAAATAGGTAGAAATACCCAGCATTAGCAGTCGTAACTAGGGAACAGAGTGCTATAAATCAACCCCCACGATGAGAAGCAGAGTATTTCCCCAGTGACTATGAAAATGGATGTGTTGGTTGCAAGAATAATAAAATAGCAATATGAATATTTTATATATCTAAATGATACCTTCAACCTAAAACCTCAGAAAACATGTGACCCAGCTTCCTCTCACAAACCACAGCTTGATTTTCAGGATGAGAGCCTGAACATTGTCCACTGTACTTGTTCTTTTTCCTTTTTTTTTTTTTTTAACATTACTTCAACAAATTTGTATTGAAAAAATTACTTTAAAATGTTACTCAGGAATACCCAGCTTAATAAATGTGCTCAAGGAGGAGAAGAGACACATGTGCTGACATTAACTGCAAAGATAGGATCCTGTCTTTAGAGTAAGGGAAGCATAGAACAGCACCTTGTCTGACCTGAGGTAGCCCAGGAAGCTTCCTAGAGAAGCTGGTAATTGAATTGAGGCTTTAAGATACATAAAACTTAGACAGCTGAGAAATCAGGGAAGTGTGTTCTTGGCAGAGGGAAGAGGAACAAATGCACAAATTTAAGACACAGATTAATGCATGGAAGCAATAATTTATTATTAGGGTCACCAGAGTATTGTGTAGCTTACAGGAAACAAGGTGGTAAAGGTCACAAAATAGCCTCATAGGTTATACAGAGGCATTATCTTAGACAAATGGAATCCAAACTTTTAGAAAATATTTTAATAACTTTATAGTTATAATTAACAAACTGTACATATTTGAATTGTCTAATTTCACAAGTTCTGACATATTGTATGCTCATTAAATTGTAATCACAACGAAGCTGATAAACATAGCCAATACCTACAACATTTCTTTATGTTCTTTAGTTAAATCTCTTTCCCACCTGTCCCGCCCACTCCCATCTTCAAGAAACTACTGATCTGTTTTCTTTGGCTGTTAGTTAAATTTCAGTTTTCTGGAGTTCTATAGAAATGTAAGGATATAGTATGTACTACTCTTTGCCTGGCAACTTTTATTTAATGTAATTATTGAAATTCATCTGTGTTGCTATGGGTATCAAGCTCATTTCTTAAAAAAATATATATGTTTTTATTGATTTTTAGAGAGAGAGGAAAGGAGAGGGAGAGATAGAAATATCAATGAGAGCTAAACATCAACATGGATCAGCCACCTCTTGCATGCCCCTGCTGGGGTTACAGCCCACAACCAGGTGCCCTGACTTGGAATCAAACTGGTGACATCTTAGCACATAGATCAACGTTCAACTACTGAGCCACACTAGCGGGATAAGCGCATTCCTTTTTATTGCTGAAAAGTATTTCATTAAATGGATATACTAGATTACTTTGTCCATTTACCTGGTGATAGAAATTTGAGTGGTTTTCAGTTTCTGGCTATTACAACTAAAGCTGCTATAAACACTCATGTAGGGGTGTTTATATGGACATACATGTTCTCTTTTCTTGAGTGAATACTTAGGGAATGAATGCCTGGATCATGTGGTGAATTGTGTGTTTACCTGTTTATAGAAAACTGCCTTCCTGTTATCAAATCTTATACCATTTTTTATACCCTTTAGCAACATGAGAAATCCAGTTCCTCAACTTGCTTACTGTGGGAGCTAAAAATTATTAATTCTTGTCCTCCCACTCTCTAAATTCTTCTGGCTGGGCTGATAATCAAATTAACAGAGACAGATTAACAGGAGAAAACAAAATTTTAATAAATGCTTAAGGGGGATTCACATAGTCAGGACATTTCCAAAGACAGTGAGGCTGTTGCAAGTAGAAATAGGGTCCTTTCATGGAGATGCAAGGAAAGCATTTGGGGAGACCCATGTATGGGAGGATGTGAATTCATGGTAAGATTCACTGTAGAAGCAAAATCTAAAGACTGCCCCTGAGTTCTCAATATCTCATCTCCAACCATCCTGCCATAGAAAAAGTCTAATTTGTCTTCATCAAGCCCAGTATAAAGGCCAAATTCTAAAAGTTCTGTACCATTGTTTCAGGCCAGTCCAGGCTTTGTCACCATCCAGCTAGCTTAGTCTCTGTTCCTAGCTGCTCTTCAGCTGGCTGTGCACAGGCCCACACTTGGAGTGTGCAGGGCTGCTGGCCACGTGGCTGCTAGACCCACATGGCAGCCAATGAAGAGAAAATGCATGAGCAAGCAGGGTGAGTGCATTTACAGAGAGAGAGAGAGAGAGAGAGAGAGAGAGAGAGAGAGATTGATTCTTTGTTAAGCTGGGATTTCATTACCTTGGGTTTGGGAAGAGCTAGGTGCTTCTTCAAACTAACCAATCAACTTCTCAAGCTTAAGTGAGCTTCTATTTCTAATCTATTTCCTAGATCTTCCAAAGTTCCTTGTCCCTTATCCAATCAGATTCTTTTTCCAGGCTAGACAGATGGGCCTTGATGTTGCTATTTTAGTTTCTACTGCATGCCTATAGAAGCATCTCCACCCTGTGCCATCTTGGCTTCTAATGGGCCTGTGTTCAGCAGAGGAATTCCCCTGCATGTTTCTTTTCTTTTTTTTATTTTCTTAATCCTCACCCAAGGATATTTTTTTTCATTGATTTTTAAAGAGAGTGGAGGAGAGAGGGAAAGGAAGAATTATCAATGTGAGAGAAACACATCGATTTGTTGCCTCCTGCACTAGCCCCAACCTGGGCCTGGGCCGGGGAAGAGCCTAACACCAAAGTATGTGCCCTTGACCTCTATCCACTGAGCCAAAACTGCAAGGGCCCCCTGTATATTTCTATCCTTCCCGACAGTAATCTGCAGGGAATGACCTGTGGTTTCCTGGGGAGTGCATGAAGCTTTAACTTTCTAGTGAAAGAAGAAGGCTTATTGTCCTATTTAGCTCCCTGGTTTTTCAAGATTGCTGTCTGATTCCCTTTGCTCCCTTCATTTATTAATATCTAGCTACCTACACTAACAAGGCAACATTAGGTATAAAAGTCATTTTTGGACAAAGGAGAAAAGGGGGAGTAGGGTATTAGATTTCAGATGTGAGAATGAACGGTTTATAGGTGATTGAGGAAGAGCTGAACATATATGTCAGAAAACTCTTTGCTAGGCAACTCAAAAACAATGGGACAAGGGGTTATTTAGCTAAGGCATTGCCCCAAGTTCTTTTATTTACCATACTTAATTCAAATTAGGCTAAAGGGAACAAACATTCTAAAATCTCCTTCTTTATGCAGGCTTCTCTGAATATCTTGGGCAAGAAAGGATTGATTGTCAAAGTTTCTTTTTGAGTATTTTGTTTCTTCATAAACTGCTTAAATTCACCATTCCAAAAAGGCATTTCATGGTGGCAAAATATTTGTTACCAAAGTCCATTGCCAACATTTGGTAAGGTCAGTCATTTTAATTTTAGCTATATTAATAGGTGTAAAGTGGTATCTTATTTTTTAAGTATATTTTAACAATACATTTTCAATGCAAACATTTATGTATAAATTATATTCATGTATTATTGTACTAATATATTGAAAACACTACAAAGTATTCACACAAACAAAACATGTTTTAAAAGGATGCAATAAATCTCAAATAAAAATTCTAATATTTTATTCTTACATATTAATAAATTACTAAGTGTATTCTGGGAGGGAGGGTGATGCATTCACTTTGGCAACCACTGCTCTAGGCACTGAAGTAAGTGAAGGATATTTAGCAGAGAATAGACTTGTGCACTCTAGCAGCAAAATAGAGGTTAGAGGCAAGAAAGCCAAAGTCAGACAGGTGCAAGAATAATTATGAGGAGGAGGATAACAGTAATACCGGTGAAATAAAGGGTGAATAAATTTTGAGGGAAAAAATTAGCTGGATGCATGAATTATCGTCTTCATATGACAACTCCTATATTAATAAGTTGGTGTTAAGTGATTAAGTTAGTTAATTCAGGAGGAAGGCCAAGGTGAGGTAGAAGTCTCCTTCTTCCAGACACTTGTTCTCTAAATAATCATGCAGAAATGTTAGCAACAAAATGGTTACACGATATTGTGGATATTAAACAATTCACTCTACCAAAATAGGCTCCATTTAAGGGCTTCCATTTAGTTATTTCACTCACTGAGAAGAAACTAAATGGCTGTAAGGCAGAGTGACCCAATGTCTTTTCAGTGATTCATCCTCATAAAGTCTCTCAAAGTCACTAACCTGATATATAGTATATACCAAAATATAGAGTTTAAACATGGAGACTTAACAGAGACTTTTGGGGACATTGGGACGTTTTAAAAATCTCTTCCTCTTTTAATTAAATCCCAGTGCTGAGAACTATAAGCGCTACCACCACCACCACCACAATAAAACGGTCCGATTCCCTATCATTATAATTATCTAAAATTATTATATTGCCTAAGGCATTTGAAAAAGTCCATACACCCAATCATGAAAGCACTTTTGATCTAATAAACTTTTATAAGGCTTTTTTTTCCCAGAAGATCAAAGCCTTTTATAAATGTTTATTTCAATCTGACAACATCTCTGCAACAGAAAATGAGACTATTAGCGTTGGAGCTGGAAAGTATTTCAGTGATTACTTTTGGTCTGAAAAAGATTTTTTTTTTTTGTGAAGCTTCTTTAAGAATATAAAGGAGGTTATATTTGTAATGATACAAAATAGTAATAATTTATCATGTGACAAATTATGGAGAAAAGACAGAAATGGGATAGGACTAAAAGAGATAATGAATACCTTGCTGATCAAAATCTTAATTCTGACTTGACACCGTAAAATTACAGCACAGAGGTCATGACTAGAGCTTCAGTTGGGCCAGCCACCTGCTGCACCCGTAGATAACAGTTACTCCTATTTACAGATGACAGGAATATAATTGAGCGAGGTGAGACTGGCTATAATAACTCGCTATTCCACAAATAGGGAGTTATTAGTGATGGAAAAAGAAATTAGGCCTTCTTCATTTTGCAGTCAATCATGATATCATTGTCAGAGACCATATTTGTTATGCACAGATTAATTATATTTTACATACTATTTTTTAAAAATTTTAATTTGATAATGAAATCCTTTAACTGAATTGTAATATACAAATGTTTGTGCATTTCTGTGAACCTCTATGTATCTGTCTATAACTTTAAAAGCCTTACTTTGGTCAATAACACAAATGGACTGAAATTTTATTTAGATTATATATTACAACTATTTTTGTACAAAATCACAGAGTTTGATTATATAGTTTTAAACATATTAATTTTTAAAATTCACTATTTAATGTATAGAAGATATATTGATATAGGCTATTTCTGGTGTTTTTCTCACAGAAAATAACCTATATTTTAAATCTTAGGTTCAAAAAAAATTTAATAAAAAGAGAAAAGGGGAGGGAGGTAGAATCCTCAGAGTCTGAATCATCACATTTGAGATTGATGAATTCTCTACAAACACTTTTGTGTAATGCATTGCCTAATCTAGCTCTCCAAGGCTTAGAAGAAAGGGTTGACATTGGAAAAGAAAAGTGGGTCTGATTCAAAAATCCGAGTCTAAATGCATTTTTGGAGACAATAAATTTTGAGAACTATTTCTGAGGCTGACCAAGTTTTTGGATAAGAAAAACCTTTAGGATTTTTGTCATATTTCAGTATATATTGACATTTTGGGGGGCAGACTCTACAGAAAGTAAATAAGATTGATTTTTAAATGACCCTTTTCTGTGCCAAGAGCTACTAAGAATACACTTAGCTATTTTTAATGGTGGGCTTATATTGTCAGTTGTATTGTAAATGAAGCCTTTTTTGGGGGGAGAAATTAGATAAAAAAATCACTCTGTCAACTTTCTGTCACCCATCATTCATTGTAACACACTCATCACTTGTTTTCTGCTTCAAACCTATTAAATGATTTTTGGGATATTTGTTTTAAGCTGCTTATAAAGAAACAAAAGACTCAGGGGGAAAAAATCATTGAACCTACCCCCTTTTCCTGCCCAAGAGATTCAGACAGAGAATCTGCTTCAGGAAGGAGATCTTAGGATGTTGCCTTAGCCTTATATTTAGTTAGTTATTTAGTTAGCTAGTTAGCTAGTTAGTTAGTTAGTTAGTTAGTTTTCTTTGTTGCCTTAGCCTAATTTACATGAAGTATGGTAAACAAGAGGGCTGACGGCAGGTGCCTGTTAGCTAGATGCCCCCTGTCTCCCATTGTTTCTGCCTCACCAGCAAGGATTTTCCTGCCCTGTGTTCAGCTCTTCCTCTGTCACCTGTAAATTGCCCATCCTCACTTCTAATACCCCATTACCCCCTTTTCTCCTTTGTCCAAAATGTCTTCTATACCCAAGATTGCCTCATTGTCTTTGGAATTTTCATGGATTTATCATGTTTATGTGAATTCCCAAAGCACAGGTATTAAACTTTGATTTTCTCCTGTTAATCTGTCTCTGTTAATTTGGTTATTAGCCCAGCCAGAAGAATTTAGAAATTAAGAGGGAAAGTATTAATGTTATTTTAGCCCCCACAAAATATACACATCCAAACTTTTATAAGGTTTCATGGAAGAGAATAAGTCATCCTTTAGAGTGAGAATCAGATGAAAGAAGGAAAAATAAAGATAAGAGAATGAGGAGAATCTCTCTTAACAATTTTAGAATCTCTCTTAACAGTTATAAAAATAGGAAGTTCTAGCACATGTATTTGAAAATGAGACAGTTCCACACAAGGAGAGCTCTAAATAATAATACATCATTAACAAAAACACTGCTACCACAACTTTTTAACAAGTTACTTCTCTTTTTCATACTCATGAAGTTATCTTATTTGTCCATGTGATAAATTCATCAATAATTAAAGTTTATCTTTATTATTATACTAGAGGCCCGGTGCACGAAATTCGTGCACGGAGGGGGGTTGTCCCTCAGCCCAGCCTGTACCCTCTCCAATCTGGGACCCCTCAAGGGATGTCCGACTGCCCGTTTAGGCCTGATCCCTGGGATCGGGCTAAACGGGCAGTCAGACATCCCTCTCACAATCCAGGACTGCTGGCTCCCAACTGCTTGCCTTCCTGCCTTCCTGATTGCCCCTAACTGCTTCTGCCTGCCAGCCTGATCACCCCCTAACCACTCTGCTGCCAGCCTGTTTGCCCCCAACTTCCATCCTCTGCTGGCCTGGTTACCCCTAACTGCCCTCTCCTGCAGGGTTGATCACCTCCAATTGCCCTCCCTTGCAGGCCTGGTCCCTCTCAACTGCCCTCCCTTGCAGGCCGGGTGCCTCCCAACTGCCCTCTCCTGTTGGCCATCTTGTGGTGGCCACCTTGTGTCCACATGGGGGCAGGATCTTTGACCACATGGGGGCAGCTATATTGTGTGTTGCAGTGATGATCAATCTGCATAGTACTCTTTTATTAGATAGGATAGAGGCCTGGTACAGGGGTGGGGGCCAGCTGGTTTGTCCTGAAGGGTGTCCCTGATCAGGGTGGGGTACCCTTGGGGCGTGGGGCGGCCTGAGCGAGGGGCCTGTGGTGGTTTGCAGGCCGGCCACCCCCCTGGCAATGCAAGCGGAGGCCCTGGTATCTGGAATTTATTTTCCTTCTACAATTGAAACTTTGTAGCCTGGAGCAGAGCCAAGCCTGGGGCTCCCTCTGAGGCCCACAGCCATTTGTGTTGGGGTTATAATTGAAACTTTGTTGCCCTAAGCAGGTGGGCCCGGCCAGGGTGTGCGGAAAGCTTTGCTTCCTCTGTTGCCGGCAGCAACCCTGGCCTGCTCTCTCAAGCTCCATTCTGCCGCCATTTGTTTGAATTTGTTTACCTTCTATAATTGAAACTTTGTAGCTTGAGTGGAGGCTTAGGCCTGGCAATGGCTGGCAGAAAGCTTGGCTTCCTCTGTTACCTAGGAAACCTTGCTCTCTGTGGCTGTAGCCATCTTGGTTTGGGTTAATTTGCATGCTTGCTCTGATTGGATGGTGGGTGTGGCTTGTGGGCGTGGCTTGTGGGTGTGACAGAGGTATGGTCAATTTGCATATTTGTCTATTATTATATAGGATATCTTCCTGTGGTTGTCAGTTAGACAGACAGGGGCAGAGTAAGGACCCTGGGCCACGCATAGGAGGTCACCAGGGCAGAGAGTCCCAGATGCCCAGCAATGGGCAAAACTAGAAAAACAAGGACCTTGCTCCCAGGATGACCTTTTCTCCCCTAACATATCCCTAGTCATGTGGTTTAAACTCCATGACCTTTCATATTACTGGTCATTGCATTTTGACCCTCCCTGACCTTTCCTCTCCTGGCATATGGTTAGTCATGCTATAGACCCCCTTAGAGGAGGAACAGAGAATAGCCTCACATACAAGCCCTTCCATGACCACTCCCTTAACCATTGGATCCTCAGGAAAATGAAGTACTGACCCGCATCAAATACTCTTAGGAACAAAGATTCAGATCTGCTTACCATGGAGACAGAGTTTTTGTCAAAACAGAGATAATATTTAGGCCTCAGTTGTGTTTCAGCTCCAGGTTCAAAAAGCAGCAACATCAGAGGGTATGACCCCATGGCTGACCTCAGGACCAGGTGCAATGACTAAGGACCCACTCCCCTAGAACTGACCAATCAGTGGAAACCAACACCTGAAAGGACACATCTCGAAAGCTGATGAATCTTCTATTAAAATCCTCCCCTGAGGATTCCTTAAAATCCTCCCTTAAAATTCCCCACATTTAGAAAACACATACAACCCCTGAAGATGAAGAAAGCCAGCACAGGCTCCCTCTGGAGCACACCCATGCCTTTCTTCTCCCTTTCTCAGGCGTGCATCTCTGCTCTCTTTCTCCTAAGCGGAAAGGGTCCCCAGGAGACTTGCAACCAGGGGAGCAAGAGGAAGAGGCAGCTCCTCCCAAGCTAACCTCCTGATCCTTCCTCCAAGGCCTCCTGTCCTCTGACTTTTCAGTGAGCTAACAGCAACCCCGCCTTGGCTCACTTCTTTTCTATAACATTTCTAAAGAACCAACACAGCCCTAACCGGTTTGGCTCAGTGGATAGAGCCTTGGCCTGCGGACTCAGGGGTCCCAGGTTCAATTCTGGTCAAGTGCATGTACCTTGGTTGCGGGCACATCCCCAGTAGGGAGTGTGCAGGAGGCAGCTGATCGATGTTTCTCTCTCATCGATGTTTCTGACTCTCTGTCCCTCTCCCTTCCTCTCTGTAAAAAGTCAATAAAATATATATATATATATATATATATTTATATATATATATATTTTTTAAAAAAAGAACCAACGCAGAGCCCTGCCTAGGCGCTCTCCTGATCCTTCTTCTATCCTAGACTTTGCGTTGAGCTAAAAGCAGCCCGCCTTGGCTCACTTCTGTCACTGTGACTTTTACTTCTCAGTGAGTCCATGCAGCCCCACACGGGGGGGGGGGGGGGGTGGGGGGTAAAGTTTCTAGAGAGCCAAAGCAGCCCTGCCTAGACTCTCTCCTGTTGCTTCTTCTATCCTAAGCTCTTCTTTTGTTTGACTGTCCCCGTTTTAAAAATGTGCTCTCAAAATCACCTGGACTCATGTTGTGAAATCTTTCCTGCATGAAATCAAGAAACCCACACACTACACGCTGGCTGAAGGCAGACACACTCCTGGCACAGTCTTTTCTGGTGACATTCCTATACATGCCACCTTTAGAACCGTGCACAGGTGTCTCTGGTTTCAATAACATTTAAAATTGAGTAAGCTATACATTTTCTAAAATTAAAAGGAGACATGATATATTCTATGTTATATTCTTACTTCAGATACAAAGTAAAACAAGCTATTTTCTAAATTTAAAAAAAAATCTGTCAAAATAGATTTATTAGTTATAAAATTTTAAAACTCGATTTAGTTCCAAAGCTTGTCATTTTCATCTGCTAGTTACCTGCCTGAATATCCATTTGCTTATCAATAAATGGAGTACATGATTGTTATATTTTTAAAATGATGTTTTATAACAATGTTTTGAAAATGACATTATAAATACATATAGTACAATTATAATACAGGTTATAGAGATCTAATTCATCAGAATGAAAAGCTTTCACAGCAGAAGTACATTTGAAATGTGATAAATAAAAGAAAACATAGGCTAGCCTGGCCAGCGTAGCTCAGTGATTGAGTGTCGACCTAAGAATCAGGAGGTCAGGGCACATGCCCGGATCGTCAGCTCGATCCCCAGTAAGGGCATGCAGGAGGCAGCTGATCAGTGACTCTCTCTTATCATTGATGTTTCTATCTCTCTCTCCCTCCCCTTTCTTCTCTGAATGCAATAAAAATATATTTAAAAGAAAAAAGAAAACATAGGGTATACCAAATAAGTATCATTTTGATCAATTTGTTATCTTCATCAAGAGTTCTATCCATCTTCAAATTTCATAACAAAGCCCACCTTTTTCAAGAAGCCTTCCCACATTTCTCCATACTTAATTACTCTCTCTCTATTATTCTTTTACAACTCTAAAATTATAGTACATATAAAAGTAAGATGCTCAAAGTCAACTAATATTTAGGGAAATGAAAATCAAAACCAAAATGAGCTATCACCTCAAAAGAAGAAATGACAAGTGTTGGTGAGGATGTGGAGAAATTGGGGATCTTGTACCCTGCTGGTGAGAATGTTAAACCATGCAGCTACTATGAAAATCAGTCTGGAGATTCCTTCCTCACAATATTAAAAACAGAACTATAATGTGATCCAGCAATTCCAATCCTGGATACTTATGCAAAAGAATTCAAATCAGGACTCCAAATACATATTAGCAGTATTCATAGTAGTTAAAATGTGGAAACAACTTAAATGTCTATCTGTATATGAATGCATAAAACAAATGTAGAGTACAAATAAAGTGAAATATTATTTATCCTTTAAAAAGAAGGAAATTCTCTCATATGCAACAACATAGGACATGAAGGACAAGATTCTAAGTGAAATAAGCCAGTCACAGAAGGACAAGTACTGCATGGTCTCAATTATATAAGGTTTCTGGAATAGTCAGACTCAGAATCAGGGAGTGAAATGATGGTTACCAGCGGCTGCGGGGAGAGAGAAATGGGGAGGTGTTAACCAATGGGTTACAAGTTTCAGTTACAGGAGAGGAATAGTTCTGGAGATCTGTTGGGCAACACTGTGCCTATAGTTAGCAATAGTGTATTGTATCCTTAAACTTTTGTGAAGTGGTTAGATCTCATGCTGTATCTTCATCAAAATAAAGTTTAAAAAATTAAAAGAAAGTTTACCTTATCTAAGAAGTGAAATAGATTATTTTGTGTGAGTGTGTGTGTGTGTGTGTGTGTGTGTGTGTGTGTGTGTGTGTGTGAAATAGATGATTTTGTCTTAGATGGTGAGTCTTGAGGGTTGGGCCATAAATTCTTCAACTCTCTGTCCCCTCCTCCCACAATGCCTAGCACTGTATTTCATGTATGAATTAGCCAGTGGATATTTATTTAATTGAATACAAAAAAAGGTAAACTTGTATTGTCTGTATGCATTCCACTGGGAAATAAAGGCATGCTTTATATCAAGACTTTATAAAAGTTGGTAGGGAAGGTAATTTTATATACAGTTCCATATACATTGTGCTGTTGCTGTTCAATGTACAGATGACCACTGAGGCTCAAGTTAGCCTAGAAAGATGATACAAACTAAGTCTCAAAGGATTACTAGGATACAGAGTGGAGGGCATCACAGACAAAGTGTACAACATGGACTCTTTCTTCCATGAAGGAAAGATGAAGGAACTTGGTACGTAAAGTAAACACCCCTGCCTCGATCCACAGCGCAGGAGCTTTAGAATTGCTATCTGAACTGTGCCTGTGTGGCACTGCCTCTGCCCCGGCAGATGTCTGAGCAGTAACAGCACTTTGGAGAGTCGTGTCTTTAGTTGAAAAAAAGGAGGGGGAAAAGCTACTGTCACTCATGGGTTTCTGTACCTTACTGCTTCTCCAAATCAGGGAACTGTTGGTTAGGTATGAACACAAAGGAAGGGAGCAGGCATCTGATCTAGCCTGATTAACTAAGAAGGGGTGTTTTCACTCCAAGGAATAGCCCTCATCGATCTGTTCAACACATTAACATCTGAGGGACTGGCTTTCCAATCACCACAGGCAACAAGCAGCGCTGAAAGGAGGAGAAGAACGTGTTTTCACTAAGCACATGCACAGTAGAAGCCAAATGACAAAGCAGAACTATGGGTCCTACACAGTAAGAGACAAAAGGGAACCTATAAAGGGGAGGTGACTACCCGGGAGAAATCTGGGAAGAAGACTGGATAGGACAAGGGTACCAAACCTCAGAAGATCTAGGAAAGGGATTGAATGGGGGAGGCATTAGCATAACCTGGGAAAAGCCAGGAAAAAGACTGGATAATTTGAAGAAAAAAAGTCTGCCCCTTTCCAAGCCCAATAAAATATAATTAAAATTTAACAAAGGCCATCACCAAGGGGCAGCATGCAGCCCGGCGTCATCTCATCTTGGCAGCCGATTTACAGATGGAAGAAGTGAGGCACAGAGAAGTTAAGTAACTTTCTCAAGGTCACACAGAAAGAATTTTGATGCCAGCCAGGAGCAGATACTGAGATAGGTTACTAGAGCCTCTGTGCTGGGGTGATGGCACTGCACCTCTGAGTCCTGACCATCCTGGGCCCGGTGGGCACAAATGCCAGCCTACTGCCCTGGAAGCTAGACTTCCACAGCGAGATGGAGCTGAAGCATCTGGTTGTGGATGAGACATCAGGCGTGGTGTACCTGGGGGCAGACCGACAATGTCGACCAGCTGCTGCCGCTAGACCCTCTGGGAAAGGGCCTCATCAGTGTGGCAGTATTTTCAAGGACATCTGTGCCCTGCCTGCCCTTTCTTCTCTCTGGCCATATATTTTGTGCTCTAATAAATCTTGCCAGTGTGGCTCAAATCCTCCTTTGCAACTGTCCCTAAAATGCTTTTCCCATAACATCACAAGAACCTGTTTCCAGACCCGTCCACCTCCAGCAACAGAACTAATGCTTTGCCAATTCTTATTTTTTAATTTTATGTTCTTCTTGGGTTTCATATTTTGCCATCTCCTCCATCAGCAACACTTACTGTTAGTACTTAAAATCTTAACTGCCTTCGTCTTTTTCTCTGGCTTTATCCCTACGTTTTATGGATATTTCTAGTCCTTTATGCCTATTCATGCATCCACTGGCAGATCAAAAGGAATGTGAAGAGGCCAGAGGCAGCCATCAGGAGGATCAATTAAGCACAATGAACTTTTACGCAAATGGTCTTTAATCTGGATGTGCATGCTCTTTCAAAACAACCCTGGTATCTAGTTTCTTTGGCAAAAGTAAAGCTGAGAATGGAAGTCATCACCCTGAACATTTTAGAAGTAGCTTCCTTGGTGGCTACATTTGGCTGTGACAACTATCAGAAGAAAGCGGGAGAAATATACTGCAGGAGGAATAGGAGTAATCCTCGGAGAAGCTCAATGCACAGCTTCACAATCAAGGCCGCTTATGCCATTGGGAGAGTCGGTTCAGAATCTTGCAACCTGCAGTGCAAAGTTAAAGTTTGTTAGCAGGAGTGTCTTAAGATGAGAGAGAGAGAGAGAGAGAGAGAGAGAGAGAGAGAGAGAGAGAGAGAGAGAAAGAGGAAGAGGATGAGAGCGAGGTAAGGAAAGGGATGCAAGGGAGGTGGGGATTAGGAATGTTGTGTTCAGAGCCCCTTCTTCAGAGCCTGGGGTTTCTCAGTTTTCATACTGCCAGGCGGTGAGTAGGGGGAGAAGGTGCCCTGTCTTAGGCAGCTGGGGAATGCTGTAGAGTGGGTGGCTTAAATGACATAAATTTATTCTCACACAGTTCTAAAGGCTGGGAAATCAAAGATTAACAAATAGGCTAATTTGGTTCCTGGTGTTACCAAACAGGAAACTTGGCCCTGAGTTGGTCTGTCTAGGGCCAGCCTGTAGTGTGTGGGTTCTTGGCTTCATGCAGGAAAGATTTCACAACATGAGTCCAGGTGTCTATGGGGGCACATTTATTAAAGCTGGGGGCAATGAAACAACAAAGGGCTTAGCATAGAAGAAGCAACAGGAGAGCCTAGGCGGGGCTGCTGTGAGCTCACTGGGAAATCAGAGAAAAGGGGCCTTGGAGACAGGTTCAGGGGGTTAGCCCGGGACCAGCTGCTGCTGCCCACTGCTTACCTGGTTGCAAGACTAATGAGGTCCCTTAGAGTGTGGGAAATGTGTGCCTGTGGGGGAAGAGAGGGGAAAGGAGTGAGGTGGGCATGCTTCCCAGAGGGAGAGCATGGGCTGGGTCCTTTGTCTTGAGGCTTTTATCTCTTTCTTGCAGGTAGGAATCTTAGGGGAGGTCTCAGGGGAGGGTTTCAGCAGAATATCCATCCATTTTCCAGGTGTGTTTGTCAGGATCGTGGTCTCAACTCACTGGTCAGAGACAGGGCAGGGGTCATTACCCATTGCAGCTGGTCCTGGTGTCACCCACCTGGTTTTGCTGCTTTTCTGAGGCCTACATGATATCTCATGGAGGTGACCTTCTGTAAATCACTCCGACAGTTTGTTCAGCTAGCTACCTCAGTTTCTCTATGCACTTGCCATGGCTTACTGGCCTGTCTCACACGTGTGGGCTCTTTTTGTGAGTTGCAGATGGCCATTGCTGTGTCAGAGCAAGCTCTTTGGTGTCCCCTCTTATAAAAGCACTAATTCCATCACAATAGCCATACCCTCAGAACCGCATGTATACCTAATTACCTACCCAAAACTCCATCTCTAAATATCCTCTCACTGTCATTATTTCTTCAACATAAAAAAAAAAAAAAAATTTTCTTGTTGTTGGTGGTGGTAGGGGTGGGAAGATGGTACACATTTCAATGCATAGCAATCTTGAAAAAACTAAAAGATGTGCATTTAGTGATGCTGCCACTGACTAATCATTTGACATCAGATCGATCACTATCAGTCTGAAATCCTGTTGGCTGCTCTGTGAAATGACAATGGAAATGCATGCTTGCCTGCTTGCTGCAGAGTGTCAAAGTACATTGACTTCCTCAATCTTTCTGCAGGGGACAATCAAAGTGGCTCTTAAATAAGAATTAGAAGTCTTAAGGATTAGAAATCTCCTTTCAGACTATTACACGTGATTGGCTTTTCTAAGAGCTGTTTGCATCTTTTATTCTTCTGTCATGATGAGGGATTTAATGGCAAGCTGGATGTGACTACATGTGGCATCTGTTATCTGACTATGAGCATCTATTACCATGCCGAACTACAAGTTGATTTTCTACTTTTTCAATGACACCAGCAGCTCTTGCTTTTGTGACCTTCATAGAAGATTTATGGCATTTCATCAGTGATGGCAAGTTGCATGCCTCCTAGCTGATTCCTGCCAAGGATGTTATTTTACATATATCCAAGCCAGACTGTCCCTCTAGGATTATGTCTAGGCTTTCCCCTGTTGGAGCTGTAGGCATATATAGATAAATCCTCAAATATCGGTGTGTGGGAAACAAGTTGGGAAGAGGCATGCATCACAGAACTGCAAATCATTTGTGAAAGAGACAATGCCTTCTTTCTTAAGACTTTTCTTAGGATTTCACTCCTCTGACCATAAAATAGAAGCCCAGCAACATAGTGTTGAGACAAAGTTTGCAAAACAACTTCCATTTACTTGCTATGGAAATCACCTAGACTCTTTTTTTAAAAATACATTTTATTGATTTTTTACAGAGAGGAAGAGAGAGGGAAAGAGTTAGAAACATCGATGAGAGAGAAACATCAACCAGCTGCCTCCTGCACAAACCCTACTGGGGATGTGCCCGCAACCAAGGTACATGCCTTTGACCAGAATCGAACCTGGGACCCTTGAGTCCACAGGCCGACGCTCTATCCACTGAGCCAAACCGGTTTCGGCCACCTAGACTCTTTGAGCTCATTTCTTGATTCATAAGCTGAAACACTAATACCTAAATTACAGATTGTCAATATGTGAAATGTTATAATAAAGTTTACACAGTATAATTTATGTGTTCAATAAATGGTAGCTAATATTATTATTATTTGATCATTGATGTTCTATCATCATCATCATCATCATTATCCTCTCTGAAGGATTCACAAGATCACAAATCTCAGGTCAGGTCTAAAACATTGTGGAACATTACAATGTGGGTATTTAATATTCAAATTTGTGTGAAAGTTAAAAGACTGGCATTTTCACCTCAGAGAAATCATTTAACTCTATGTTTAAACCTTTCTTTTTTAAAACTTTTTAAAATTTGTTTATTTATTTAATTTTTTGGTTAATCCTCACCCAAGGATATTTTTCTATTGATTTTTAGAAAGAGTGGAAGGAAGGGGGAGAGACACAGCGAGAGATACATATCAATTGGTTGCCTGCATGCACTCCAACCAGGGTTGGGGATCGAGCCTGCATCGAGGTACATACCCTTGACCAGAATCAAACCCAGGACCCTTCAGTTTGCAGGCCAACTCTTTATCTATTGAGCCAAACCGGTTAGGGTTAAACCTTTCTTTCTAGGTTTAAACCTTCCTAGGTATAAACCTTTTCTTTTATAAGAAAGAAAAAAGCTACCTAAATAAGAAAACCCAATGCCTCACTTTTTGAGGGATGTTTTTATTTTCATACAGAGAATTGTCTTAAAAGTGAAGTTAAATTATTGTATATCCTCATTTATTAATAGTAGACTATGATATGGTAGTCATATAGATGATATTAATTTATTTTGCCAATATTTGGACCAGAGGCAAAGATTTTTTTAGACTTTGGGGAAAAAAAAGCTGCATTTGACATAGCATAGGGTTAAGAATTGCTGCAGGGAATGAAAATAGAGAAATTTTCTTTGAGACCAGTTTAATAACCAAGAAATATGAAGCTATCAACCCACACTGTTTTAGAATATAGTGGATATTTACTAACTTTTTTCTTGTTTATTTTCTTTATCCACAGATAATGTTTCTTGAGTTAGCTAAAAGATTAGCCTCTACACAATTTCTAAGGTCAGTTCTGAGGCAGTTAAACCCTCAGAACCTAATTCTAAGGAATTCAACACATCACCTTTTACTCATCATTTGGTTCTGACTTATCAATTCCCAAGTTGTGAATACCATGCCTTGCCTTGCTCCTGGAATTTGAAGTTTAGTTCAGTCTCTAGTTCTTTTTTTAATTTTATTACTAGTGTCCCAGTGCACAGATTAGTGCACATTGAAAGTAAATTAATTAGAAGAAATATTTTAATATTGCTATTTTCCCTTTCTCTATCATAGAAGTGTCAACCAAATTCACAATCGACAATGACAGATCAAAACACATGCTCGTGATTGACACCACAGAGATGTTTATGTGTATCTTGCATGCGCGAGTCATCTTAGCCATATATATATATATATATATATATATATATATATATAATAAACTTGCTTAATTATACCTGCTTTCTGATATAGCTAAACTGTTTCCAGCCCAGTGAAGCACCCCAACTTCTCTTTCAGATAATTGTCAGCAACACAGCAGTAAATATCAACATGAAGGAGATTATTATTGTAGATCACGCAGGGAGAACAAAGAGTAAAATAATTGTAGCAGTGTTTGACTATATTCTATGCAGTGAGAAAACCTGAAATCATTTTCAATTTCCACCATTTCTTACTTCTTTTCTATAGGGTCAAGTTTCTAAACTTGCCAAATCTCCGTTTTCTGGCTAATGAAAAGAAAATAGGATTCTACCAAGTCTCCTATCTACCTACTCCAGGACTTCTGTGAGGATCAAATAAGATGAGGCATGGGAAAATGCATTACAAGCATTTGGTTAAACTGTAAAATGTTTGCACCTGGCTATAAAGCAAGTTGAGTTCCTGGGCTAAAGAAACTCCGAGGCTAGTTGCTTAGGAGAGGAAGCCAAGTGTTGCTACGTGACGCATTACCTGGTGTCCACAGCCACTGTTTCTGGGCTGGGCTGTGTTGTGGGCTGCATTTTGCACCATGAGGTCTTGGCAGCATTGGGTGTGATTTGCTGGGGTGTTGCTCTGGGGTGGCTGTAGGGCCTGTGTCCCACTTGGGGGAAGCTGAGTGTTGGTTTGTTGGTGCCAGGTCCCTGGTGCCCATTTATTTTTAAATGGCCAGTGCGCGTCATGGCAGCTCCTGTGTTGAGCATCTGCCCCCTGATGGTCAGTGTGTGTCATGGCTACCGGTCAGATGGACACTTAGCCTTTTATATAGAGAGATTTTATTTTTAATTTTTTCATCAATTTTATAGAGAGAGTAGAAGGAAGGAGAGAAGGAAGGAAGGAGGGAAGGAGGGAGGGAGGGAGGGAAGGAGAAAGAGGTTTGTTCCTCCACCTATTCATGCACTCATTGGTTGACTGGTTGACTCCTGTATGTTCCCTGACTGAGGATCAAACCTAAAACCCTGGAAAATCAAGATGATGCTCCAACCAACTCTCTGGGCAGGGCCAGCCTCTAGTTCTTATACATGCTTTCCCCCCAACCCCAAATGCTTTAGATTCTGTCTTTAAAACTACACAACATACACAATTCTCTGAAGTATCCAGTTTCTGATGACTGCTGCCCTTTGACTAGCATACAAATTCCACAATGCCAACTACTTTACCACTATCTTGAATGTTACAGATTTTTTGAGTTGATTAGATATCTCAACTTACTCATATCTTCTTGTAAGTAGATCTCTTAACTGAGTGTAAGTGCTTTTGATTCTTATCTTGCCTACTGTGCTGTGATTCATTTGACACCTGCAGCCTCCTCTAGCTCCCAGTTTTCCTTCATGTTTTTGTGATTCCAATTTTCAATTCCTGCCAATTCACTCCATCCTCTTGCATTTAACAAGACCTCCACTTAAAGAGCCATGCTCTGAGATATGTGTTTCATTTACATTTTATGCTGAGCATATTTTGAACAGAAATATGGAATACGTAGCAGTGATAGTACAAGGAAACTTGCATTCAATTTGTGATAGATTAAAGGAAAGGAAGTTACATTGTATCTTGGTTTGTAGAAATCCATAGCACAATTACTCTTTTCTAATTCCAGGTACCAGAATCTCTGCATTCCTACTTTAATACTTGGATCTATTTAACCATGATACATTGTCGAGAACGTGATTCTAAGTCCCTTTTGCTGAGAACATGGTTCTGAGTCTTCATGGCAGCCTGTGATTATATTAATCACAGAGAGTGTGTTTTAGTACTGTTTGGGATTTTAAACTCACGTTCCTGTTCCTATGAACAGGGTGGGCAATTAGTTGAGTCAAGATGACTCATTATTTGTAATCTAAAGCACTGGTTAGTGGATGATAGTGACCTTTTATTGATTTTTTTTTTTCCTGAGGTTCACTCTTAATCTTGTTCCTTTGATCTTCTCTCATTCCCACTTTAAGATGACAAAGTAATTGACAAGACCTCTTCTTCCCGAGACTGCCAAATTGAACTTAGCTTTGTCCTGGATGACTTCTCCAGAGAACTCTCAGAGCCAACAACTGAGTGTTTGACAAAGCAATAAAAATGCACAAAGACAATTGTTTAAAGGGAAATGGAGAAATGGAAGCTTATTTTTCCATTTACAAATCCTTTTTAGTTCTAAAAGTTTTATTTAGTATGGACTTGTCACTTTCTATTCCTGAGGATTTGTTCTGGCATTGATCATATCAGAACACCTCTTAACTTTGGGTATGTTTATATGATCATCATGCTGCACTTTAATATCATGATAGCTATTTTTTCCTTGGGAGGAGAAAATATAAATTAAAGAGTGTCTAACATCAAGTAGTTTACTTCAAGGGATTTACTTTGCCTTAGTACCTATTGAGATAATTTTGCTGGAGGTTCCTGCTGTATGACGAGCTGAAACTCAGGCATTTTCTCATTTTTCCAGTTCAGTGTACATAGAAAAATGATAAAAATAAAACTAAGAGCCCAGCTCTTGAGGTTATTTTCAATAATTTTGCTTTTGGGGGAGGAGGGCTTCTGGGCAGCAGCTCCATGTGGGGGTAACGAGTGCAGGTTTCACTTCAGGGTTTAGAGGGGAAGTTGGGTCTGTGGGGTGGGACCCGCTTGGCCCCAAATGTCACAGCTGAGGTTCTTGGAAGTGGCCCAGCGAAGTTCCTTCCTGCCCTGACCCCAGGTCTATGGCTTAAAAATCAGGGCACCAGGGTGGGGCTGAGCACCCCCCACCCCCGCCCCGCCCCTCGGCCTTTGTAACCAAGGCAGGTACAGGCAGAGGGAGCTTGGGGGAACTGTAGGAACTGGTGGGGCAGCCAGAGCCAGGTGGCACATCCAAATACTGCGAGACTGAGAACGAAAGGGCTGACTATGCGCATGCGCAATAGCAGGCTCACTTTCTAGCCACAGGAACCCAGACATCCTCCACAATCCCACAATCCTCTGGTCGCATACTTCCGGTTTTTCTAGCTCCTCCTTAAGTGGCGTTTCCTTCAGTCCCGTTGCAAGTTCAGGCCCTCTAGTTGGAGAGGATTTTTCTGATTTGGCGTTGGTAGCTGTTTACTATTTGGAATCAGTGAAGTTTTGGGAGGACTGCCGCTGCCATGAACATGTCTGTCCCAAGCGCGCTCATGAAATAACCGCCCATTCAGTCCAAGGCAGGAGCCGTCCTGGTTCGCAATGAGAAAGGTACTGTGCTGAGCCTTTTCTAATCGGATCTTACTCTTCCTTCCCCAGCAGACTCCAAACCTATTCCGGGCCGACCACCCCAGACCCGCAGACCCTTAAGACCTTCCCCCTATTTCTTTGAATTCCCCCCATCAAACTTGCATCCTACCGAATTGCCTAGGGGCGCACCTAACCGCTCCCTGGGGGGTGGGACCAGACTGGGCGAAGGGGCCTTCTGGTCTCTGGTTGTTCTGGTAGCTGGCTTTTTTTATAGTATAGATATCACTTGCTTTGACCAACATAAAATTAATGGACATGATATCAGTAAACTCTTGAAATGTACTTATATGGTTGACTTTGTGCTATTATGCTATTTTTTTCCTCTTGTCTTTTGCCATCAGAGAACCACCTTGCATTGCTCCTAATCCAAGGGTAATCAGTGATACCTGGAGCAGCCCTGGAATAGAATCAGAGCTCAGGGTCTACCTAGTTAAGCCTAGCCTAGTCATTTGAACCTGAGATCTGCAGACAAATGTGATAGAGAAATAAATGCTTGTCATTGTATATCACTGAGATTTTCTTGTGGTTTATTTTGTAGCTTTATATTTCTCTCTCTTTTTAAAATTCTTTTAATCCTCACCTGAGGACATGTTTATTGATTTTTTAAAAATGTATGATTTTATTTTATTTTTTCCATCACCACTTTTCTTTTTCTTTCTTTTAAATATGTTTTTATTGATTTTAGAAAGAGAGGAAGGGAGAGAGAGAGAGAGAAACATTGATGTCAGAGAGAAACATCCATAGGCTGCCTCCTGTATACCCTCTACTGGGGATCTAGCCTGCAACCTGGGAATTGGTCCCTGGGAATCAAACCAGGGACCTTGCAGTGCATGGGAAGACACTCAACCAACTGAACCATGTAAGATGGGGCATCCATTTTCCTTTTTTAAAATAATCTGTATTGATTTCCAGAGAGAGAAGAAGAGAAAGGGAAACAGAGTGAAACATCCATTTGAGAGTGAAATATTGATCAGCTGCCCCCTTCACACCCTCGACTCAGATCAAGCCCACAACCCGGGCAAGGTGCCCTGACAGGGAATCAATCCTGCAACCCCTCAGTGCACAGGATGATGCCCAAACAACTGAGCCGCACACGCCAGGGGTATAGCATTATATTTGACTATATATTTATTACAATGCTTAAAACATAGTAGGTATTTCAGTGTCTTTTGAACATGAACACAATGACTGTAATTTAAATCAAGCCATTAAACAAACAAACACACATACTTTGGGTAGATGCTACTGACCTCAATTACTATGATCAAACCTGAAAGTTTTTAAGAACCCCAATGGATTAATTGAGTAAAATTGCAGGATACAAAATCTGTTGTATATGTAAATCTGTTGTGTTTCTATAAACCAGTAATGAATGTTCAGGAGAAATTAAGGAAACAATTCCATTTGCAATTGCATCAAAAAAATAAAATGCCAGGAATAAATTTAACCAAAGATATGAAAGACATGTACAATGAAAACTATAAGACATTGAAGAAATTAAAGAAGATACAAATAAACCTAAGGATATACCATGCTCTTAGATTAAGAGGATTTATATTGCTAAAATGCCCTTATTACCTAAAGCAATATAGGGATTCAATGTGATCTCTATTAAAATACCAATGACATTTTTCTCTGAACTAGAACAATTAATTCTAAAGTTAATGTAAAACTGCAACAGACCCAAAATAGCTCAAGAAACTTTGAGAAAGAAGAGTGGGAAGTATTACTCTCCTCAATTTAAAACTATGCTACAAAGCTACAATAATTAAAATAACATTGTACTGGCATAAACAAACAAACAAACAAACAAAAAAACATAGATGAATGGAATAGAATAGAGAGCCTAGGGGAAAATCTACACTTATATGATCAACTAATCTACAACAAAGATATACAAGATAAAGACAATTTCTTCAATAAAGTGGTGTTGGCCCCCTATTGTCTGACCAGGGGCTTGGGGGAGGGGGGTTGGAGGAGGTCAATGGGGGGACATATGTAATACTTTCAACAATAAAGAATTATTTTTAAAAAGTGGTGTTGGAAAAACTGGACAGATATATGCAAAAAATAAAATTGAATTACTTTCTTACATCGTATACAAAAATAAACTCAAAGTGAATTAAAGACATAAATGTAAGACCTAAAACCATAAACTCCTGAAAAAAAAACATAGGGAGTAAACTCTTTGACATTGTTCTCAGCATTATCTTCTTGGATATATCTCCTCAGGTAAGGGCAACAAAAGAAAACTAAACAAAACAAATGGGACTATATCAAACTAAATTTTTTTGTACAGCAAAGGAAACTTAACAAAAACAAAATAAACAACCTACTAAATGGGAGAAGATATTTGCAAACAATACATTCAACAAGGGGTTAATATCCAAAATACATAAGGAACATAAAAACAAACAAAAAATCCAATTATAAAAATGGACAGAAAACCTGCATTTCTCTAAAGAGGACATACAAATGCCTAACACACATATAAAAAAAAATGATGCTCAACATCACTAATCATCAAGGAAATAGAAATCAAACCACAAGGAGATATCATAGAAATCAACAAAAAACAAATATTGACTAGGATGTAGAAACTCTCGTACACTGTTGGTAGGATTATAAATTGGTGCAGTCACTATAGAAAACAATATGATGATTCCTCAAAAAAATAAAAATAGAGCTGCCATATGACTCATCAATTTCATTTATGGGCATTTATTTAAAGAAAACAAACAGTAATTTGAAAAAATATATATACTCTTATGTTTTTGCAGCATTACTTACACTAGCCAAGATATGAAATCAAACTAGGTGTCCATCAATGAAAAAGAATAGATGTGTAAAGAATATGTGATATATAAAACATAATATATAAGATTATTATAAAATATTTCTCAGCAATAAAAAAGAATGAAATCTTGCCATCTGTGACAATAGGGGTGGACCCTGAGGGTATTATGCTAAGCGAAACAGAGAAAGACAAATATCATATTTTTTTACTTATATGTGGAATCTAAAAAAATAAAAAATAAAAAACAGAAACAGACTCATAGATATAACTGATGGATAACAAAGAGAAGGAGGTGAGGGTAAAGGTGAAAAAAAATAATTTCCACTTTCATAGTGCTTCATTATCTTTATGGCAATTCTATATGTTATGAACAACTTTACCTCGATTTAGAGATGAGAAATTTGAAATACAGTGGCCTTAAGGGGGGAAATATTACCTTAGAGAAATAATTATGTGCACAAAATATTTAGCTATGAGAATATTTATCATAATATTATCTAATAGAAAAAATCAGAAATAATTTAAATACCTAAAAATGCAATGTAAAACAAAAAAGAGGCTTGCTGGATTAAAGATGGCGACTGGCAGGAAGGTAGGGAGAGAGAGAGTGTGAGTGAGGAACCCATAGAGAAGAGTGTAGACGTGTGTGTGTGTGTGTGTGTGAGCTAGGGTCAGTTAGATTCTGCACGTCTTCCAAGGGGCTGCCTAACCGGGCAGTCCTAGACAGCGGAGCCCCGCGCACAAAGCGGACACATCTCCGCGGCTGTTGCGGACGCGGAGACCACGCCATCTTGAGAAACAGAGCTGCCTGAGACTCGGATCCTGGCTTCTGACACAAACCAGGACCCTGCAGCCACTGGGGACAGAGAACTGCTATCACAGCTTCAGACCAACAAACAACAAGAATCCAGACGTCCCGGCAGAATTCCGTGAGTCGAAGAGCCTACCCCCTCCCCGCAGGCGCGCAGACAGCGCCATTTTAACTGATAGATCCGCCTCTCGCCCAAGCCGCAGAGCTTTGCGCAGGGACTCGCTCCCCCTCAGGGAATTTGGCGCGCGCGCGCACAGGAGAGAATCAGCTCCCTGTTGGGGAAATCTGTCAGTGCGCACAGAGGGCACCCCTTCGGAGAATTTGGGGGAATTTGGCTTGCGGGTCACAGCTCTCCCTTCAGGGAATCTTAGTGCTTGCACAGAGGGGCTTTCCCTTTGGGGAATTTGGCGCGCAGGACAGACTCCGCCCCCCTTCCGGGACTCCGGTAGAGTGCACAGAGCCAGCTCACCTTCAGGAAATCAAGAGTGTGCGCCCTAGCCGGTTTGGCTCAGTAGAGAGAGCACACACAGGTCGCAGCTCCACTTCAGGGAATTTGGCACGCCGGACACAGCTGCCTGGGATCCCTGACTCACAGCGCATTCACACTAAGAGCCAGCGACCCCAATTGTTGGTGCATGCACACATAGGGACCCTGAGTCTCAACGAGAAACCGCACAAGGCAACAGAGACTCTGACACTCTAGTCTTGGTGCAGACACAGGGAAACTCTGACTCCTGGCACATGCTAAGGATCTCATTTTCGGCACATACCAACAGTGTGGTGCAGACAGGGCCCCTGAATCTAAGTGTGCACACGAGACCACACGGAACACTGGGGACACTGACCCTGGGCAAGTCTGGTTCCCACCAACCAAAGGCAGCCACACGTCCTAGTGTCAGAGCACTTCAGTGAAACTCGGGTGGAGTGAAGTCCCAACAGCACACGGCCCAGGTCCACGCAAACGGAAGCTTGAGCTTTCTGGTGATAGCCAGAATGGGGAAACGAAATAACTCACAGAGGAAAGAAAATGTGGAGTCGCCAAGAAAGGAAATCAGTGAAACTGAAGCTTGCAACATGACCGAAAAGGAGTTTAGAGTAATGGTAGTGGAATTTATACATCGGATGGATGAGAAAATAAGCAACTTATGCAAGAATCAGGAAGAAATGAAAAGTGATATAGCTACAATCAAAAACACCATGGAAAGTTTCAACAGTAGACTACAAGAAGCAGAGGACCGAATTAGTGAGTTAGAAGATCAGGTACAGAAACAAGCTCAATCTCAACAGCAATTGGAGAAAAAAATTAAAAAGCAGGAGGAAAGCCTAAGGGAGCTTCGGGACAACATGAAACGAAGTAACATGCGTATAATAGGGCTGCCAGAAGGACAAGAAGAGCAACAGGGATTAGAAAATCTATTTGAAGAAATAATGACAGAAAACTTCCCGGATATGGGAAAGATAAAAGTTACGCAAGTACAGAGAGTCCCAAGCAGGATCAACCCCAAAAGACCCACACCAAGACATGTCATAATTTCAATGGCAAATATAAATGATAAAGAGAGAATCTTAAAGGCGGCAAGAGAGAGACAGAGAGTTACCTACAAAGGAACACCCATCAGATTGTCAAATGATTACTCAACAGAAACACAACAAGCTAGAAGTGAATGGACAGAGGTATACAAAGTGTTGCAAAGCAAAGGACTGAATCCAAGAATACTATATCCAGCAAGACTATCAATCAAAATTGAAGGGGAAATCAGGAGCTTTGCAGATAAAAAAAGGCTTAAGGAGTTTATCACCACCAAACCAGCAATGCAAGAATTGCTAAAGGGAATACTGTAAAAAGAAGAAATAAACAGGTAAGAAGGAATATAGACACAAAAATAGATATGACCACAAACAAATACCTTTCAGTAATATCTTTAAATGTAAATGGACTAAATGCTCCAATCAAAAGATATCGAGTAGCTGAATGGATAAAAAAACACGACCCATATATATGCTGTCTACAAGAGACCCACCTCAGAACAAGAGACTCACACAGATTGAAAGTGAAGGGATGGAAAAATATCTTTCAGGCAAATGGAAATGAAAAAAAAGCTGGGGTAGCAATACTTATATCTGACAAAATAGACCTCAAAGTAAATGCCATAACAAAAGATAAAGAAGGCCACTTCATAATACTAAAGGGAGAATTCCAACAAGAAGAAATAATTCTGGTAAACATATACGCTCCCAATATAGGAGCACCCAAATACATAAAAAAACTCCTGGAAGATTTCAAGGGAGAGATTAATAGCAATACAATCATAGTAGGAGACTTTAATACCCCACTATCACCACTGGACAAATCCTCTAAACAAAAAATCAGCAAAGAAACAGCAATCCTAAATGAATCACTAGACCAGATGGAATTAATTGACATCTTTAGAACATTTCACCCCAAAGCCACAGAATATACATTCTTCTCAAGTGCACATGGGTCATTTTCAAAGATAGACCATATGCTGGGTCACAGGCAAAGTCTCTTCAAATTCAAGAAGATAGAAATTATATCAAGCGTCTTCTCAGATCACAGTGGCATAAAACTGGAAATCAACTACAATAAATACAATCCAAAGAAATCAAACACTTGGAGACTAAACAGCATGCTATTAAACCATGACTGGGTGACCAGAGAGATCAAGGAAGAAATAAAAAACATCATGGTAACAAATGACAATGAAAACACAACAATCCAAAATCTATGGGACACAGTGAAAGCAGTCTTGAGAGGGAAGTTCATAGCTCTACAAGCCTATTGCAAAAAACAAGAATCAATGGTAATAAATTACTTAACCCTACAACTCAAAGAGCTAGAAAAAGAGCAGCAAGAAAAGCCCAGTGTAACCAGAAGGAAGGAAATAACAAAGATCAGAGCGGAGATAAATGACATAGAGACCAAAGAAACAATACAAAAGATCAACAAAACCAAGAGCTGGTTCTTTGAAAGGATAAACAAGATTGATGGACCTCTAGCCAGGCTCACCAAGAAGCAAAGAGAGAGGACCCAAATAAACAAAATCAGAAATGAAAGAGGAGAAATAACAACAGACCCCGCTGAGATACAAAGGATTGTTACAAAATACTACGAACAACTCTATTCCAACAAACTGGACAACCTGGAGGAAATGGACATATTCCTAGAAAAATATAACCTTCCAAAAATCAATCAAGAAGAATCTAAAGAGCTCAATAGGCCAATAACTATGGACGAAATTGAAGCAGTCATCAAGAAGCTTCCGGCAAACAAAAGCCCGGGGCCTGATGGCTTCACAGGAGAGTTTTACCAAACATTCAAGGAAGAACTAAAACCTATCCTCCTCAGACTATTCCAAAAAATTCAAGAGGAAGGAACACTTCCAAGCTCCTTCTATGAAGCCAGCATCACCCTAATACCAAAACCAGATAAAGACAACACAATGAAAGAGAATTACAGACCAATATCCCTCATGAACATAGATGCCAAAATCCTCAACAAAATTCTAGCAAATCGGCTCCAGCAGTACATCAGAAAGATCATACACCATGACCAAGTAGGATTTATCCCAGGAATGCAAGGATGGTATAATATCCGCAAATCAATAAACGTGATACATCACATAAACAAATTGAGAGATAAAAATCACATAGTCATATCAATTGATGCAGAAAAAGCATTTGACAAAATCCAACACCCTTTCTTGATAAAAACTCTCAACAAGGTGGGAATAGAAGGCTCATACCTCAACATAATAAAAGCTATATATGAGAAACCCACAGCAAACATCATACTCAATGGACAAAAACTAAAAACATTTCACCTAAGAACAGGAACAAGACAGGGATGCCCACTCTCACCACTCCTGTTTGACATAGTACTGGAAGTATTAGCCATTGCAATTAGACAAGAAGAAGAAATAAAAGGCATCCAAATTGGAAAAGAACAAGTAAAGCTGTCTTTATTTGCAGACGACATGATATTGTACATAAAAAATCCGAAAGACTCCGTCAAAAAACTAATAGACTTAATAAATGAATTTGGCAATGTAGCAGGATACAAAATTAACGCCAAGAAATCTATGGCCTTTCTATACACCAATAGTGAACTTACAGACAGAGAGACTAAAAAGGCAATTCCATTTACCATCGCACCAAAAAAATTAAGATACCTAGGAATAAACTTAACTAAGGAGGTAAAAGACCTATACACGGAAAACTACAGGACACTGAAAAAAGAGATAGAGGAAGACGTAAACAGATGGAAGAACATACCATGTTCATGGATTGGTAGAATCAACATCATTAAAATGTCCATACTACCCAAAGCAATCTATAGATTCAATGCACTCCCCATTAAAATACCAATGGCATATTTCACAGACCTTGAAAGAACTCTCCAAAAATTCATCTGGAATAAAAAAAGACCCCGAATAGCCACAGCAATCCTGCGAAAGAAGAATAAAGTAGGAGGGATCTCAATACCAGATTTCAAGCTGTATTACAAAGCCACTGTTCTCAAAACAGCCTGGTACTGGCACAAGAACAGACATATAGATCAGTGGAACAGAATAGAGAATCCAGATATTGACCCAAACCACTATGCTCAATTAATATTTGACAAAGGAGGCATGAACATACAATGGAGTCAAGACAGTCTCTTCAATAAATGGTGTTGGGAAAATTGGACAGATACATGCAAAAAAATGAAGCTTGATCACCAACTTACGCCATACACAAAAATAAACTCAAAATGGATACAGGACTTAAACATAAGACGGGAAACCATAAAAATACTAGAGCAATCCACAGGTAGCAAAATCTCAGACATATGCCAAAAGAAATTCTTCACTGACACTGCACCTAGGGCAATGGAAGCTAAAGAGAAAATTAACAAATGGGACTACATCAAAATAAAAAGCTTTTTCACAGCAAAAGAAACCATTAACAAAACAACAAGAAGGCCTACTGCATGGGAGAACATATTTGCAAATGGCATCACTGATAAAGGTTTGATCTCCAACATCTACATGCAGCTTATACAACTTAATAAAAGGAAGATAAATGATCCAATAAAGAAATGGGCAACAGACCTAAATAGAAGCTTTTCAAAAGAAGACAGAAGGAAGGCCAAGAGACACATGAAAACATGCTCAACGTCACTAATTATCCGAGAGATGCAAATCAAAACAACAATGCGGTACCATCTCACACCTGTCAGAATGGCTATCATCAACAAATCAACAAACGACAAGTGTTGGCGAGGATGCGGAGAAAAAGGAACCCTCGTGCACTGCTGGTGGGAATGCAGACTGGTGCAGCCACTGTGGAGAACAGTATGGAGCTTCCTCAAAAAACTGAAAATGGAACTCCCATTTGACCCAGTAATCCCACTCCTGGGAATATATCCGAAGAAACTAGAAACACCAATCAGAAAGGATATATGCACCCCTATGTTCATAGCAGCACAATTCACCATAGCTAAGATTTGGAAACAGCCTAGGTGCCCATCAGCAGATGACTGGATCAGAAAACTGTGGTACATCTACACAATGGAATACTATGCTGCCATAAAAAAGAAGGAATTCTCATCATTTGCAGCAACCTGGATGGAATTGGAGAACATTATGTTAAGTGAAATAAGTCAGTCAATGAAAGAAAAATATCACATGATCTCACTCATTTATGGGTAATAAAGAACATTATAAACTTGAACAAAAAGATAGATACAGAGACAGTAAAGCATCAAACAGACTGTCAAATTACAGGGGGAAAGTTAGGGAGAGGTGGGGGAGATAAGAGATCAATCAAAGGACTTGTATGCATGCATATAAGCATAACCAATGGATGCAAAACTCTGGGGGGTGAGGGCATATATGGGAGTGGGGTGGGGGGTGGCAATGGTAAAATATGTACACATATAATACCTTAATAAAAAAAATTGGAAAAAAAAAAAAATAAAAAATAAAACAAAAAAGACATCTCCTAGTGACTCCCTCCAACCACCATATACTACATATAAAATAAAATACTAGCCCCTAAATACGACATACAAAGTTCTGTGTAATAAGACCTGGCTTAACACTTCATACTTAATTATACCTAAACAAACAAAAGATCTCCAGAAAACCAATAAATGCATTATAATGTGTCCCCATCGCTTGGCCAAATACTGACTGAAATTGTTGAATAAAAAAGATGACCTATTTCATATTGTTGCAGAGAAAAACAATATAGTTGAAAATACAGAGCTAAAGTGGTGAAACAAATGGGAGAGTTAAGAGTAAATACATTTATCAGACATTCAGTAGAATTCCTAAGAAGATGAGTATCAGCGTGGAACAGAGAAGAGATCATAGAAAAGGGGGATCTCAAGTAGCACTTCTTAAACCTGTAGATTTTACATAGGAGGAGGGAGGAGAAATCACTCTAGGCTTAAGGGAGAGCACAGAGAAATGTATAGGCAGTAGAGAATGGCCTGTGTTGATAGAACAGGAGTTGTACCCCAAATCAAAATAAGGTAAATATATATCATTTAAGTAGGATCAGGTTCTGAGGGACATTGACGGCCAACAGGATTCCAAAAACGGTCTGATGTAGTAAAAGAAAACTTGCTTGAGCAAGGAGTTTTTAGAGTTGTTTGAAGAGGGAGAAAATGACAGTTATAGAGCAAAGGTGATAAATGGTGGCCCACTGGAAAGCTTGGCCTCATACCTGGGATTTCATTCTATTTCAGTGAAAAAAAAAATGTGTGTACTCTCCAAGTTTTCATTTCTCTATTATGTAAATTTTAAAGTGAACTTAGAAAGTCAAGCAGCAGGACATTGAATTATTAGAAAAGAAACATTCTTTGGTACATCTTGACTTTCAGCCAGATTCTTTTCTCTGAACTATATTCATTATTTGAATCACTGATTTTAAAGACTACATTGCCCAACAGATGCGCAAAGGAAAGAGTACAATTAAGTTATTCTTCAAGGAAATTAGCAGAAAAGCTTTTATTGCCATGCAGTAGGAGTAGGTTGCTGCTTCAGTGTTTTCTTCACTTCTTCAGGATGAAGGGCAGCTAGGATTCTCAAGGTTATAGCCCAAATATAAAACGTAAATCCTACAAAGTTATTCATGCTGAGCAACATAAAAGTGATGCACTTGTTGCCAGCAAGTGAGGGGTCATCAAATTGCTGAAAGGGACATAAGAACAAGAATTGATTTCATTTCCTCATATTTAGGATTATTTTATGTAAGTGCATGCTTATAAATATTATGTTAACCTTGACAAAGGGACATTTTCCAACCTAGAGCCAATGCCTATGTCTATATATTCATTATAGTTCTGGTAAATTGTCCCAGTTACTTTTAATTTCAAATATATTTTTATAATATTATGGAATTCTAGAGCTTGAAGGGACCTCAGAGGAACCTCATCTCATCTTGTCATTTCCAGAAGTAGAAACAGTTGTCATAGTAGTGATTGCCATGGTGGAGGTGGCTGGAGAGATTTCAGTGTTTCTTATTAACCATTTCATTTTCCATGCATCACCTAAAGGCTTAAAGGCTCACAATCATCCCTAGCTTCTCCCTCTCTCTCATTCTCACCTGCTCTTAATTCTGAATCTGTAATACCCATTATTTCTGACTCCTCCTTCAAACTCCTTTTATAACACTCTAATGTAAACCTCCAATGCTTCTCACATGGGCAATTTTACTAACCTCACGATTTTTGTACCTATTTTCTCCTTTTCCATCTATCATATACATTTTACCTCCTGAAATTCACCCTTTATTATACAACTCATGATTTAAAATATAAACTGCTAATGTTGCCACATCCTATCTAATAAAGAGTGAATATGCAAATTGACTGTCATGCTGTCGCAAAGATGGTGGTGCCCATAGCCACAATACGGTGGCACCCAGTCCCCTCAGCCCCACCGGAGTCTCCAAGTCCTTTCAGCCCCGCCGAGGGAGGGTGGTGGTAGTAGGTGTGTGGTGCACCCTCAGGTGGGTCTGGCCTCTCCTTGCGCCTGTCGCCAGAGTCCCACAGTCTTTTCAGCCCAGCCAGGGGGGGACGGTAGGTGCATGGTGTGGCTGGACCCGCTCCCAGCTGCCAAGGGCTGGCCTGAGGCACAGGCAAGCCTCGGAAAGGTGGCTGCACAGCCAATGCCTGAGGCACAGGAAAGCCTCGGATGGCAGCTGCCTAGCCACCTAGGGCCAGCCTGAGGCACAGGGAGGCCTTGGATGGTGGCTGCCCAGCCATCGAGGGCTGCTCAAGGCTCAGGCAAGCCTCAGAAGGCAGCTGCCCAGCTGGTGGCTGCCCAGCTGCCTAGGGCCAGCCCAAGGCTCAGGTAACCAGGGCTGGCTGAGGCTTGCGCTGCCAGCAGTGGCAGCAGCAGAGGTGTGATGGGGGCATTGCCTTCCCCTGATTGGTGGGTCGCCTCCTGCCCCTGAGGGCTCCCGAACTGTGAGAGAGGGCAGGCCGGGCTGAGGGATTCCCCTCCCAGTGAATGAATTTTCATACACAAGGTCTCTAGTGTTAAATAAAATTCAAAGTTCAATATTTAAAACAACACTCTTTGATATGACCCCAGTCCACTTCTTCAATCTTATGCCTAATGTATATGAAGAACTATGAAGGAAATATAGTTTATTACTAGGCAAATACACCTCACATTGGCCAACATTTGTAACACCTTACAGAACAAGAACAAATATTTACAATGTCAACTTTGAACAATAAAAAGTCTAATTTATATTTAATATCTTCTGGGATAAAAAAACTATATTTTTATGTGTGTGTATGTGTGTGTGTATAACCTGATTGAAACAGATTCCCATTACAAATCATTTCAATTTATAACATTTTGATATTTTGAAAATTGCATAGAGTGCTTCAAAATTTTAAAAGACTAATTATTGTAATCACACTATTTCAAATTACAGTGTATTTTTGTCTTTTTTTACATTAAAATGTATCTCCTTTTAATACTAATTTTGATAGATAATTACAAAATTTCTCAAATTTCAACTGATATAGTCCTTTGCCTAATTATATCATAAGGATGTTTTTCCTTTGAGAAGCAAATTTCTTTCTATAATCTAGGTAGTATTTATCAAGTGACCCCACAGAATTGTTAATGGTGAGCTCTTGCTCAAACATAGCAAGTAGATCATTGTCATGGTTACGAGCTTGGGCTCTGCAGGCAAATTTCCCAAGCTCTAAACATTGCTCTCCCACTAGTAGTTTTATGAATTCAAGCAAACTATGTAATTTCTGTATGCCTCAGTTTTATCATATAAAAATGGAGATAAATTTTCCCTATAAAGATTTTGTATAGATTCACTGAGATTATGCATAACATGGTACTCCAAAGAGAATCTGACTTACAGCCATCACTCAGTAAGTACTAGCTATTATTATTATTCACCACTACCTGACCTAAAACTTTACATTAACAGTTAAATATCCCATTGAGGTGCTTATTAAGTTCTATTTGGAAAATCATAACGTTTATCAGAAACTTTCTCAAGACCTTTTGCATTATGTTTTAGTTAAATCAACTGAGAGTTAATAGCAAAAAAAAATAGTATACTATTTTAATAATAGTAAGCCAAGTAGGTAACTGTTGTAAACATAAAATGATTATTTTGGTCTGAAAAGTGGGAGTTAATGACTCTAGGAGCAGAATTTTTAATATTAGAATCTGATCAACAATGTTGGTGCTGTAATCATCAAGGCTGTTCTGCTACCGAGCAGGGACTTTGAATGGTTTCAAGGAGAAATCAGAGGTTTTGGACAATTCATTGTCTGGATATTATCTTTATACTAGAGGCCTGGTGCATGAAATTCATGCACGGGTGTGTGTGTCTCTCAGACAAGCCTGCACCCTCTCCAATCTGGGATCCCTCTCACAATCCAGGACTGCTGGCTCACCACTGCTCACCTGCCTGCCTGCCTGATTGCCCCTAACCACTTGTGCCTGCCAGCCTGATCACCCCCTAACCACTCCCTTGGCACCCTGATCAATGCCTAACTGCTCCCCAGCCAACCTGGTCGCCCCCAACTGCCCTCCCCTACAGGCCTGGTCCCTCCCAACTGCCCTCCCCTGCTGGCCTGATCGCCCACAACTGCCCTCCCCTGCCAGCCATCTTGTGGTGGCCTTATGTGCACATGGGGGCAGCCATCTTTGACCACATGGGGGTGGCCATCTTGTGTGTTGGAGTGATGGTCAATTTGCATATTACCTCTTTATTATATAGGAATCTGTAAACTTTGTAGTTGATATTGGAAATCCACCCTCTGTTGACATTTTTTCCCCAACTTGTCTGATTGGTAGAAAAAGGAAAATGCCTTTACAAACTCTATTTCAGTGGTTATTAAATATCACTACTCATCACAATCACTGGAGGACTTTTAAAATAATGAATTATTCTGGTTGAGTATTTTTTGAGTGAAGCTGGATAATTCTTAGTTCTAATAAATTCCTAGGTGATGCTGATACTATTATTTTGGAACAACACTTTAAGAACAACTCTTCTACTTTATTAGAGGCCCAGTGCATGATTGAATTATGCCCATGTAGGGTCCCCTACACGCTTTCGCTATCGATCACGGGGGAGCTGGGTGCCTGTTCGCTGGTGCACCAGGCCTTTTAGAAGCCTCCGGCTCGGCAAAGGCTTCTGAAAGGCCTGGTGCCTGAGTGGACAGGCACCCAGCTCCCACACTTTTGTTTTCGATCACAGGGGAGCTGGGTATCTGTCCGCTGGTGTACCAGGCCTTTTAGAAGCCTCCGGCTCTGCGAAGGCTTCTGAAAGGCCTGGTGCCTGAGTGGACAGGCACCCAGCTCCCCCGCTTTTGATGGTCCGCGCAGCGGGACGTAAGCTCGCTGCCCCAGAGGCCCCTTCTGTGCCGCAGCACAGCCATGGCGCAGACGCTGAGCTCGAGCCGCTGCTGGCGACGCGAGCTCAGCATCCTGCTGGCCCAATCGGCCACCCCGGCCACCCCGAGTCCCGCCCCCCCGCGCCTCCTGGCCAATCGTGGGCATAGCAAAGGTACGGTCAATTTGCATATTTGTCTATTATTAGGTAGGATTTGAAATTGTCTTCTTATCTTCACATCACTGCCTTCTCTTATAGTTATTCATTATTCTTTTTTTTTATTTTTAAATATATTTTTATTGATTTCAGAGCAGAAGGGAGAGGGAGAGAGATATAGAAACATCAATGATGAGAGAGAATCATTGATCGGCTGCCTCCTGGAGGCCCCTTATTGGAGACTGAGCCCACAATCTGGGCATGTGCCCTTGACTGGAATCAAACCTGGGACCTTTCAGTCTGTAGGCCAACGCTCTATCCACTGAGCCAAACCAGCTAGGGCTCATTATTCTTTTCTTTATGGCTACATTTTTATTGCTTTCTCTGCTTGGGAACAGTCTGGACTTCCATTGCACACATTCAACAACAGGTATTAAAGTTTACTGAAATCTACCATGCTTCAGACATGAAGGAATCAGATGCAATTTAGAATAATCCTCTTCCCAGTCAGGATCACTTTCCAGCTATTCATCCTCTCCAGGCCCTTGGTTACCTCTTCTCTGCCTTGTTGATACTGTTTTGATTTTCCTCCCTACTTAACCCACAATTTAGTACTTGCTAGCTCATTTATTATTCTTCTATTATTCACTGTTACCTCCTCTGGATTATTTTTGTCTGAATGACAAGATTATAAACTTTTTAGAAATGGAGGACCTTACCTTATATATCTTCTATTTCAGCACAGTACTTCCCAAATAAATACTGCTTTTAAATATGTTCTGATATTGTCAAAATTATTCTGAGTTTTCATGATATCTACTGATATGTAGGCAAAATGTATGATAATATATATGGCTCATTGGTAGCACTGCCAGATTTAGTAAATAAAAAGACAGGACTGCAAGTTAAGTTTTAAATTTGGATAAACAGAAAATATTTTTAGTGTATGTCTCTGCAATACTTGGGACATACATATAATAACAGATTATTTCATATTTCTGAAATTTAAATTTAATTGTACCAACTATATTTATCTGGCAACCATTATCATAGATGTTCAGAATTTCATATTTCAAAACAAAATTAAAAGGTCATCTGAACATATTTTGCTCCCAGAAATGATTTTGTGCAAGATATGTAATTTCTCAGAGCTTTAGTTGACTCATCTGATGAATAGCAATAATGATTATAATTTCCCAAGCAAGTAAATCATAGTTTCTGCAGGGTTCTTTATTTTAATGCAAATAGTTATTAATGGAATATACACATATGGCAGGCCACCTAGTAATGATCCAAAGCATTATATTTTAAACTAGAAGCCCGATGCATGAAATTTGTGCAAGAGTAAGCCTTCTTTCCCCTGGCTGGCGGCACTGGCTTCCCTCTGGCACCCAGGACCCAGGCTTCCCTCGCAGCCCTGACTTTGTCCAGAAGGACATCCAGAAGAACGTTGGTCTAATTAGCATATTACACTTTTATTATTATGTATATGTCCATACCACATATTATATTTCAGGCTCATGGTAGATAATATTAAAGCATATTTTTTGCCCTAAAGAAGCTTTCAAATGGATAAGTTCTAGTCTAAGAAATAAGTCATTCATAATTTTAGGGCTCCTGGATTTGATGCTGGATGTGGACTGGGACTAAGGGAGGTCTGCTGGACCCATCTGGAAATAGGATTCTTCTACAGAGTCATGCTTTTACCACCATGATCCACAGCTATGGTTACTGAAATTTGACTCTGGTGTCAATTACCTAAACAGGTCTATTGGCAGTGAACCAGGACTCTGGCCATAAGGCCTGAGAATTTTGGTTCCTCTAAAAATAATAAGTATATTAAAATAACTAAGTAATGTTCTGATGCTAAAACCTTACGTATTAGTTAACAAGTATCTTGGAGAAAGTCCTCATAAAATTGGAGTTTAGAAATAATATTTTTGGAAGGAAACTAGGGCCACAGGTAAAATTAATGCATGGGCACCCGAGACAAAATTTGCTAGCCATCAGTTTTCTCAAAGAGGTCTCTGTCCCATAAATATGGGCAATTGTTTGCTTTAATCTTTAGGAGAAATGGAAAGAAAGAAATTTATCAATTCTGGCCTGTTGTGTTTGACCTGATATTCACATAATGACCTGAATTTGCTTGCCATCTCTGAATCTCATAGCTGTGTCTGCTAATTGGAACTCTATGGTTCTACTGTAATTGATCCCTCTTTAAAGGAGAGACTGAGCCTACTTTGTGCATTATTTATCCTGAAAAGAGGCCTATGAATGTTTAAGGGTCTAAAAAGTATCCTGTGTTCAAACTGTGATGCTTTAGTAAATAAAAGTACTTGAGGATTTCTTAGCTATTTGCAATAATTTCTCAGCTTAGAGAAAAGTTTTGGCTGACTTATTAGGGTTTGCAAGTTTCTTCATATTGTTTTTAATCATGTATTTATTCTCTTTTGGAGAACTAAACATTATTTGATTCTTTTTTTTTGTTTGTTTCTGATGTTGTATGTGCTTCTCAGCTGTACTTATTAACTCCCTTTCATGTTTCTATTACAGACTTTTCCAAATGTGTTCATTTGTTAAAGCTGTTTTCCCCCCAATGTGTTCTGCTTTCTGCTTTCTCTCATTGTATTTTTGTCTTGTTCAGTTGTAAAATTATACCAAGTCAAACAATAGGTATGTTCCATGCTCTCTCATTTATGAATTGGTTACATGTAAGCACTTATATTGTATAATTACATTTTGTGACATGCATATTTGTTCACAGCAAAAACTTAGTAATTTTTTCAGCCATTCCTTAAATTGAACATAGCTCCAAAATTGGTGTTTTGAAAATAAAGGAATATAAAAACAAAACAAAAGTTTATTACCTCTTAGCAATTAAAGAAGTACAAAATAAAACGGAATGATCATGTCCTTTTAGTAGAAATTATAAAGAAACTGGAGGCCCGGTGCATGAAAATTCATGCACTGAGGGGGTTCCCTCAGCCTGGCCTGCCCCCCTCACAGTCCAGGAGCCCTCAGAGGCAGGAGGCAGCCCAGCAATCAGGGGAAGGCGACGCCCCATCATACCTCTGCTGCTGCCACTGTTGGCAGCGCAAGCGTTGGCCGGCCCTGGGCAGCTGATCAGCCACCATCCGAGGCTTGCCTGTGCCTCAGGACAGCCCTGGGCAGCTGGGGGACTGAGGGGACTGGAGGACTCTGGAGGCAGGTGCACAGAGCAGCTGAGCCCGCCTAAGGGGTCGGCCCGGCCTTTCCACTCACCTGTCACCCTGGTGGGGCTGAGGGGACTGGGCGCCACCATCTTGTGGCTGTGGGTGCCACCATCTTTGAGGGTATGGTAGTCAATTAGCATATTCCCTCCTTATTGGCTGTGGGCGCTGCCATCTTTGAGGGCAGGGCAGTCAATTAGCATATTCCCTCCTTATTGGCTGTGGGCGCTGCCATATTTGCGACGGCATGAGGGTCAATTAGCATATTCCCTCTTTATTAGATAGGATGTTAGTCCAGCTCCCCTTTTGTGTGGAGTATCACTCAACCAACTGTAGCAGTATAATTGTGAATTTTCAACTTAAATATATATAGAAATCAAGATTTTATAAATGCTCTTCATGAGGATTTTGGACCAGCACAATGGAAGTTTGTCCTTCAGTACACGTGCTTTAATTTTTGACAGAGCTATGTATTCAAGTCAATGTAGATTTTGACTGATTTCACTTCTATTAAAGCAATTGACACCTGTGTAATGCATAATTGCCAAAGGTTCATTTCCTAATTACAAAATATTTGAAATTGAGATATTTTTTTTTCAATGTATACTCCTGGAATTTAATACATAGAGGAGTAAGAGTAGCAGTAATACTTTCATTATCTTCATTTCCCTTTGAAATTGTGAAAGCCTCTTCTCTAATATGGTGCTCTATACCCACACATCTACTGCCTTAAAGCCTATTTCTTTCCACAAGTAAAGTGGTAAATCTTGTAATGACTTTGAAATCAAAATGAGTGGCTTCCATGGCTAGAGATTATGGCAATAGATATACTGCAGGCAAATGTAAGTTGAGAAGAGAAATGACCAGTTAGCGATTCTCCACGTGTAAGGTGAAAATCAATCAGTCAATCAATCAAGAAACAAGTCCAAGCAAATCCAACAGAAGATAACCAGCACCATGTTCTGTGGGGTACTACTGGACGTGTGGATGTGAGGTTGTTAATCCTAGAACCCCCTACAGCCTTCACAACGGCAAGAAAAGTTTAATCCATTCTAAGCAGTTGTGCCACTGTAGTGTTTGTTGCTTTCCCAAGTACAGATGGCATGCTAAGTATAGTGAGATAATTATCACTGTCTTGGGCAATTGTTCAAGAGTAAAGGGTATATTGCCAACAAAGGAGAGGGATTTAACTTGACATTTCTCAATAGACCTGAGTGACAAAGGCCAAATAAACATCTACTAGTGTATGATTTTAAAAATTAATTTTAAAAATAATTGATATACAATGAAACACTCATTTTAAATGTAAAGTTAGATAAGTTTTGAAAAAAAATGTGTACATAATCAGGTAAGCATAATCAAGAGATAGAGTGTTTCTATCACCCCCAAAATATCCCTTTTTGGTCAGTTCTCTCCCCACCACTCTGATTCCAAGCAACAGTTGATCTGCTTTCTTGAATTGTGTGTGTTTTTTTAGCACTTGTCTGATTACAAATCTTTTTATGCATACATTTATGATTGACATATTTTCTTTGGTAAATATGTTTTCAAATTATTTGCTCATTTGAAAATGGTTGTATAATTATAATAACTATGAGAACTTTTTCTAAAAAAATATATTTTGGATATGAATTATTTGAATAATATATATGTTACAAGTATTTTCCCCTATGACTTGACTTTACATTCTCATAACAGTATCTTTCTGAGTAAAAAAACAAAATCAAACTGTAAAGAAATCTGATTTAAGATTTTTCTTGCATATTTTTTGCATGCTTTCTAAAGAATTTTGTCAAATATAATGTCATGATTTTTTTCCCCTAAAACATATTGTTATCCACTTATATATAAGCCTATGGCTCATTTTAAGTTAATTTTTGTACATCATGTGAAGTGTCACTTGAGATTAATTCCCTCCTCAATATACATAGCCACTTTTCTAGCATCATTTGTTGAAAACAATATATTTTTTTTTCTCTTGAGTTACCGTCACTTTGGTTAAAATAAATTGTTCATACAGCGTGGATATATTTCTATTTCACTTTATGCCAATGTCATGGTGTCTTCTTTATTGTAGCTTTACAGTAAATTTTGAAATCAGGAAGGCAAACTTTATTCTTCTTTTAAAAAAATCAATGTGACTAATTTAGGTATTTATTTTTTCATATACATTTAATATTCACCTCAATTTTTTTTTAAAAATGATGCTGGAGTATTATATTACATCATAGTTTGTACATTAATTCAAGGAGAATTGCCATTTTCACATATAAATTGGCCTTTTAAAACTTTTTTGAGCAAAGTTTTATTTTGTGTTTATTTAAATTTTTATGTATTTTATGTTTTTTATACAAACATAAAGGATATTTTGAAATTTTAATTTATAATTTCTTTGCTAGTGTATAGAAACAGTATTACATATTAATCTTGAATCTTGCAAGTATGCTAAGATCTTATTAGTTCTGGTAGCTTTGTTATAAATTTTTTATAATTTTCTATTTTTTTTGCAATTAAAAAAGGTCTTACTTCCTATTCATTTTGTACCATTCATTTCTTCATTTTCCCCCTCTATGCATTGATTAAAACTTGTGACCAACCTTGATTAAAGAAATGGTGCCCTAGCCAGGTTGGCTCATTGGATAGGACATCAACTCATGGACTAAAGAGTCCCAGGTTTGATTTTGGTTAAGGACATGTACCCTGGTTGCAGGTTCTCTGGCCCTGGTTGGGGTGTGTGCAGGAAGCAACCAGTCAATGTGTCTCTCTCACATCGATGTTTCTCTCTATCTCTCCCTCTCCTTTCCACTCTCTTTAAAAATCAAGGGGAAAATATCCTAGGGTAAGGATTAACAAACAAACAAACAAACAAAAAAGAAATGATGACAGTAAAACTATGTAATAAAATCTTCTATTTCAGTCCCAATATCAACAATTCATGTTTTTCTTTCTTTTGTGTTTAATATAAACTTACTAGAGATTTTAAAACTTTTATTGATCTTTTGCAATAACTGGCCATTGATTTCATAAATATTCTACATTGTTGTTCTATTCCTTATTTGATTTCTACTTTCAATCTTTTAATATTTCCTTTTTTTCCCCTTTGGATTGAATTTATCATTATTTTTCTAGATTAATTTAAAATTTTAGATAATTGATTTTAAACTTTTATTTTTTTCTAATGTAAATACTTTGGGTATACACTTTTTTCCTAAGAATCACTTAAGTTGCATTCTACACATTTTCATATATTGAGTTTTCATTTGATTTTTTAAATTCAAATTATTTTTAGATTTTTCTCATGAATTTGTTTTTGACCTATAGATTACTTAGAACAGTGGTCGGCACACCATGTGGCTCTTTGGCCCCTTGAGTGTTCTGATGCCACTTCTTCAAAATAGACTCGCCCAGGCCGAAAACCAACTTCTGCGCATGGGCCACGAAGTTTCAATCGCACTGTATGTGCGCGCCCGCACGTAGTATTTTGTGGAAGAGCCACACTCAAGGGGTCAAAGAGCCGCATGTGCCTCGCAAGCCGCGGTTTGCCGACCACTGACTTAGAAGAATGGTGCTTAATTTCTACATATTGTTAATTTCTCATTTCCTTCTGATGTTGAACTCTTAACATATGGTTTATTGTGGATCAAGTACCATGTAAACCTATTTTGTCTGATATTAGTATAGCCACCCTAGTTTTCTTCTTGTTATAGTTTACATGGTGTGTCTCTTTCCATCCTTTACTTTCAAGTTATTTGAATATTTAAATAAGAAGTGTATTACTTGTAAATAACATATAGTTGAAACATTTTTAAAAATCCATTTTGCCAATTTCTGCCTTTTAAGTAGAGAGTTTTTAATCTTTGAAATTTAGTGTGAATACTGTAAAGATAGGACTTACATATGTCATTTTGCTGTCTTATGCCTTTTTTTTGTTCTTTAGTTACCACATTCTTTTGTGTTAAATAAATACTTTTAGTATCTCATTTTAATTCTCTTGTAATTTATTTTGCTATACATTTTCACTTATTTTATTAATGATTGTTCTGAATATTATTATTAATATGTTAATATATAACAACCTAGTCCAGATTAATAACAATCTATTTTCAATATTACATTAAAAATTCTTTTCTATAGCTCCTTTACCTCTGCCCTCCTTTCTGCTGTTATTTTTATGTTTCCTCTTTATACATTGTGTGCCCAACAACTTAGTGTTAGTTTTATTGCATTATTCAGATGTCTTTTTAATAAAAAATTAAAAATATAAGCCAAAAAGTAAATTTATTCTGCCTTGTATATTTATGTAGGCAGTTAGCTTTGCTGGCACTCTTTATTTTCTTACATGGATTTGAGTTACTCCCTAGTGTCATTTTATTTCAGCTTAAAGTTCTCCTTTGTGTATATCTTGTATGACTCATGTCTGAGGAACAAATTCTCTCATCTTTTGTTTATTACAAATATTTATATTCTCTTGCTGCTTTCAAGATTTTGTCTTTTAACCATTTGATTCTGACATATATGTATATTGATCATTTTTATTTTATACCACTAATAAATCATTAAGTTTCTTGGATATGTAGGTCAATATTTTTCATCACATTTGGGAGGCTTTCAGCCAGTATTTCTTCAATGTTCTTTTTGACACTTTGTGTCTCTCCTTCCCCTGAGGTTTCCCATTATCTGTAAGTGGGTATATTTAATGGTGTCCTAAAAGTTTCTGAATCTCTGCCATTTTCCTCCCAGCCATTTTTTTTCCTAATCTTCAAACTGAATACTCTCAACTGACCCTTTTTTAATTTTTCTGAATCTTTCTTATGCCAGATCAAATGTGCTGTACAAACTTCTACTACATTGTTATTTCAGTAATTATACTTCTGAACTCAGAATTTCTATTGGGTTAATTGGTATAATTTCTATCTTAATTTTATATTCTTATTTTATGAGACATTACAGTTATATTTTCCTTTAGTCTTCAGACATGGTTTTCTTTATCTCTTTTAACATACATAAAATAGCAATTTTATTTTTTTACTTTTCTCTACTAAATACAATAACTTGCCTTCCTAAAGGTCACTTTCTACTTTTTCTCATTGTATGAGCCATACTTTGTTGGTTCTTTGAATGTCTCAAAATTTTGTGGTTGAAAATTGGACATCCTATCTAATAAAGAGGGAATATGCAAATTGACTGTAACTCTGTGACAAAGATAATGGCACCCACAGCCAATAAGGAGGGGATATGCAAATTGAGGGTCACTCCACGACAAAGGTGGCAGCGGCCAGGCCGGGATGCTTGTGTCATTGCCACAGCAATGACGCAGGCGTTCTGCCCTGCCCTGCCCATGGAGGGCCTGTGGGCAGTGCACAGGTGCGGAGGTGCAGAGCAGCCGGGGCGGGGCGGGATGCGTGGCTTCATCACCAAGGCGACAAAGGCAGGTGTCCTGCCCCGCCCCGGCCGCTCCGGGCCGGTGGACAGCATGCCTCGGGCCAGTGGGCAGCACGCGTAGGTGTCCTGCCCCGCCCAGGCCTCTCCAGGCCTGTGGGCAGCACACGCGGAAAGTCTCTGGACAAGGGAGGCAGGCCAGTGGAGAGTGGCCTGTACTCCCCACATGGCTGCTGTGGCAGCCATGAGCACGCCAAGCGGAGCCTGTGGGCTTAGCTGAAGTAGCGCCTTCAGGTCATCAGTGCCGAGGAGTGGCTGCGCATGTCCTATCGCCTGGCCCAGAAGGTGCGCGATTGCAGGGACAGCCACTGTGGCAGGCCAGATTGATGTCCTCCTGGCCGCGCCATGGGGGTTTGCGGATCTGCACAGCCACAGGCCTCTGGTGCACGCATCCTCTCCTCCCCACCTGGCATGCGAATGTCCCCCAGCATGCTGTCACCCATGCACACCTGCAACAGTCCCGGACCATGGCACACACAAGTTCCACCCCACCCCTCCACTGCACTTCCATCAACCCCAGCAGGCCTACATCCCCCACAAGATGTGCGCACATCCCCTTTGGCAAGCTCATGTCCTTTGGAGAGTGTCTGGGTGTTCTGGGTACTGAGGGTGGGTGCCTGTGAGATGACCGTGAGAGGGCGGAGTGGTGATGCCCTGTTCCCACAGAGGCCAGTGCAACAACAAGATCACCTCCATGGAGCTAATGCAGGTGCTGAGGTGGGAACGAGCAGGTACAGACAGACACACCTGGTGAGCATGGGTGGCACTCACTGAGGTGCCTTCGGTCAGCGTTCAAGATAGGGAACCCAGAAGAGGCGAGGAGTTCCATCCTCTCAGTGAAATGGTGGGATAGTTGGAGCGACTGCAAAGGAGGAATGTGCACTTTGGGTGTCGGCACCATGAGCGAAGGCTGCCCTGACTGAGCCTCGCTTGCTTGGGGCCTAGTGCACTCCTGCTGGGCATCGGGTGACAGGATGTGCTTTTCTGAGTTAATGAGAGAAAACATTGATTTTCCTGCTGCCCATGAAGGTGGAAAGTGCAGTGGGGAGTGAGCGACATTCCCTGTCTGGGGGTTCAAAATCCGCTGTTAGTTCCTTTCAACGCTGACTAGAGATTTACAGGGTGTCCCCCAAAATGTATACACACTTTGAATATATATTAATTCCAATGGGTTTAAGCATGAAAAGAAAGAAACAACAATGGAGCTGTCATCTGTTAAAAGTGTGGGCACAAACCGGCAGTCGGACATTCCCCAAGGGGTCCCATAATCGAGAGGGTGCAGGCTAGACTGAGGGGCCCTCCCACCCCCACCGTGCATGAATTTCGTGGACCGTGCCTCTAGTGTTAAATAATATAATATGGCAAGTCTGGAATTCAGATTACTCCACCTCACTAGTGCTTTTTGTTAGTATTGTAGGCTACAGTTCTTTTTATTTGTTTATTTTGTGACTGTTCTGAACTAATTGTTTAAAGTCTGTCTTCTTTTTTTAAAATATATTTTTATTGATTTCAGAGAGGAAGGAAAATAGAGTTAGAAACATCAATGATGAGAGAGAATCACTGATGGGCCACCTCCTGGGTGTCCTACCCTGGGGATGGAGCCCGCAACATGGGCATCAAGCCAGCAACATGGGCATATGTCCTGACCGGGTATCGAACCATAACCTCCTGGTCCATAGGCCAACACTCAACCACTGAACCATACTGGCTGGATAAAGTCTGTATTCTTTACAGTGTATGGCCCTTGAAGTCTCTGGTCACTACTTCTGGTGTGTCCTCCTCACTACTTCTATGGCCACCTTTCAAGGACTTTGCTGACTCACTGAGCCTGCAGTGCTCCCTGAAGATTCACAGAGAATTTTACTTCATTTATTATCACTTGCAATTCAAATATTCAATAGAAAAAAAATCTGGGGTCAAATTGTTTCAAGTGTTCATAGTTCAGTTCTTTTTGCTTTCACACTTACAGTCTTTTCCCCAAAGAGTTCAGCTGAGCAAAGCAATACCAGGTTATTTCTCACAGAAGAAGCTCCTCTTATTTTTTCTGTTAAATTGGCCTTTTTGGTCCTTTAAACATAGTTAATGGAGTTGAACTTCACAAGGAAGACTTCAGGATTCTCAATTCGGCCTTTACCCAAGAGGCCACTCTTACATCTCAATATATTGTTATATTAAATTACTAAATTAGGGAGAGAAATTAGTCTGTTCTTCCCAGAAGTGCACATTGCACTAAAACCTTGAATAGATATATAGCAGTGGGAGGCTGGCCTGCAATTCTTCCAGCTAAAGCTCCAAGTTCTTCAGCAGCCCCCAAATTCTGTTACATAGCGTATCCATTGAAGACAACATTGTGAGATTAAGGTTAATGTGCGGTCCATAGTTATACTAAATCATAAAGAGAATGATCATAGATGTGATGGCTGTGTATTTTTTGAAGGTTTTGGTATTAATAGGTCAAGTAAGTGATTTAATGTGTGTGTGTGTGGTTTACATGTTTTATTTTATTTTATATGGATTTTTTTTTGTATTTCCTTTTCTTTCAATAAATCTATGTTACTTTTGCAGGTGAAGTCTTAAAATTAAACATATATCCACCTATAAACATATTCTTCATGGTGAGTGTTTATTCCAGTTATATACTCTTATGTTTGAGTAGTGGAAGTAAGTATATGTGATTTCTGAAACTAGGGCATAGAAGTACTATTCATTTCTCCTTGGTTCATTTGGCATGTTTGCTCTTGGAATCAAGCTATTATTCATAAATTAGCTCCAGCGGCCCATGGAGAGCCCTACAGAGAGAAGAACAAATGCCCTGACCCACAGCCCTATCTGAGCTCCCAGCTGACAGCCAACACTGCCATGCCCATCAGGTGAGGCAGCTATCTCAAAAATGGACACTCTAGGCCCAGTTGACTAGCAAAAGTTCAATTTCATAAAGCCCTGGTCAAACTGATGACTTGTTAGTACAATAATTATTGTTATTTTAAGAAACCTAGTTTTGGTTTGTTACACAGCAATCATTAACCAAGAGATTTTGGTATCTGGGATTTCTATGAAAAAAAAAAAAAAAAAAAAAAAAACAAACAAAAAAAACAAGGTATGTTGCATTATCTTTGGGACACAAACTGGGATAGAAACATCAATGATGAGAGAGAATCTTTGATTGTCTGCCTCTTGCACGCTCCCTCCTGGGGATCAAGCCTACAACCTGAGCCTGTGCCCTTGACCAGAATTGAACCTGGGACCCTTCAGTCTGCAGGCTGATGCTCTATCAATTGAGCCAAACTGGCCAGGGCTAGAGGACACTGTTAATCCTGAACTGTCAGTGAGGACCTAAGAAAAAGTAAGGAAAATGTGTTTTGAAGCTGGAGGAAAAGAGACCTTTGTTATCTATAATAATAAAATTGTAATATGCTAATTAGATCGGACAGCCAAATGACCTTCTGCATGTCCTTCCGGACTACCTTGCAGATGAAATCAGGGCTGTGAGGGCCAAGGCAAGCCGCTGCGGCTGTGAGGGCTGAGCCCCTTGCACGAATTTCATGCATCGGGCCTCTAGTATAGTTATAAAAAGTTTGTCAACAGTGTCCTACAATAATGTTGAAAATGCAAAATGTACCCTTCAGACTGTGCTCTAGTCAATTCACCGGCAATTGGGAACACCTGGATGTCAGAACTGTTCTGAAACAGTCAAAGTTCTGTTTCTCCTATTTTCCACATTAAAAAAAAAAATCAATGTATTTAAACTAAAAACAATATACCCATTTCCACAAATGTGGAAGTGTGTGTTTTCCACTTTTTCTTTTTTAATGACAGTGTCCATAGCAGTTATCCTAGTCCCATGATTGGCAAACCACGGCTCTCGAGCCACATGCGGCTCTTTGGCCCCTTGAGTGTGGCTCTTCCACAAAATACCACACCCTGGGTGAGTCTATTTTGAAGAAGTGGCATTAGAAGAAGTTTAAGTTTAAAAAATTTGGCTCTCAAAAGAAATTTCAATCGTTGTACTGTTGATATTTGGCTCTGTTGACTAATGAGTTTGCCGACCACTGCCCTAGTCCTTTCTCTCCACTGTATGTTGAATATGTAGGGAAGATAATTAGTCTCATTAGATCTTCAGACTGAGAGGAATAAAATGAGAGGTTTCATTACACCTGTACCTGATTTTGATGATTAGATTCTAGACTGGACCAGATGCCATTATGCCATGTGACTTGAGAGTCCCAATGTTGAGATTAATGTAATTTCTATGTGGGAGAGATGTAAATTGCTGTAATCAGAGGATGGACTCTGGCACATTGAATTTTCCCAATATGTTCACCCATGTTCTTGGTGGGTATTTTTGACTTGCATAACCTCTACAATATGGAAGAAGGGAGGCTACGTGAATTCTGAGGTTAGATTATAAAGGCACCACAAACTTTTGTCTTGTGCTTTGGGGATGCTTGTGCTTAAAAACCAACCAGCATTCTAAGAAGAAGCCCAAATACCCACTGGGAGAAATGTTCTCTTTCAATGTAGAAACTTTGAGAGGTGTCACTTAGAAGTGCTGCCCATCAACTTAGCTGAGTCTCAGTTTACATTAGCAACCACTTCAGCCATGTGAGTGAAGGTATCTCCAGATGATTCTAATAACGGCTGAGTCACTACCAGCCTTTATGTTTTCCCAGATGAGGTCCCAGACATTGTGGAATAGAAGGAAGCCAAATATACTCTTCTCTCTCTCTCAGAATTTCTGACCCACAGGTTTGAGGAAAGTAATAAAATTATTGTTTTACACTTGAAAATTTATTCTTGATTGTTATATAGCAATAGTATCTTGACCACCTCACCTTATTTGTGCCTTTGCAATTATTATTAGTACACCCCTTTCCAAAGGAAAAAATATTTTATGCTTGCACAGAGATAATCCCTTCAGAGCCAGCAATTTAAGTGTAAAAAAAATCACAAGAGTAAAAATAACTGGTAAAATTCTTATATTTTAAAAGTAAAGGAGGGATGAAATAATAGGGTATCATGAAACAAGCTAGAACTAAATAAGAAAGCTGAGGATTTAACTGCTGGGGGATTCCAGCTTCCTCAGCAATCTCTAAACATTTTAAAAGTCTTCAGTGTACATTGGAATGGTATGAATAACAACCCATTGTTTAGATTTACATATTTATGTTATAGTACAATTTCTATCTGGCTGAGCTCTTGTATTTCACATTTATATGTACACATATATTCTCTGCTTTTTTACTCCATCATACTGACCACTACCTCTACCACACTTACTACATTCTGCTCAAAAAAGACAAAGAAAACAGAACTGCAGATGATGTTGAGCCATTCCTCTAAATGCTAGCAATCTGCTTGAGGAACTAGTATAGTGACACCATGGATGGAAAGATGACTTCATGAAAAAAATGTGGTGGGAAGAAAAGGGCAGGAAACTGGACTGGTTGCATTTTGGGGGGAAAAAAATATAGCACAACTTTAAAAAAGTCAATAGAAATGCAGACTATAAATAAAAAATATCGGAGACATCTTGATTAAAGTGCAGATGGACATGTTTAAAACTGCGGGCAGCTCCCCTGGACATTACCTGGCTTCCCAGGGATGTACATATCTAAGAGGAACACAGTTTAAAAACCAAGACCACTGAGTTAAACAATCTAGACAGCCATGTCCTTCTCCAGTAATTACTTTATGGTTAATGAGCGATTAATACATAGGGAAATGTTTTTCAATGCACTTGAACTTGGGTGAAATTTTACAAATGAGCAGAATAGTCATCAGTATGCTTAATATGCTTTAAATAAGTGAAAAGAAGAGACTTCTAAGTTCCCAAATACATGCCCATCTGCTCCATGACATCTGTCAGTGGTGAATATTGCACATTAGAAATGGCACAATTGACATAAAACCCAGCAGGGATCACAAAGGACAAGTCATTTTTAACCAATCTCAATTTCTTCTCTGACAGACTTCATATACTGCCATGACAAAGATTCAATAGACAGAGCTGAATTCCAGTGAAGTCAGTTGTCAGTCCCTGTGATAGTCCAGTCTGTAACAGGGGCTAGGTGGATGGGCATTTAGGTAGAATAGAAAACAATCCCATAACCACTCAAATGGTATTGATTAACAGAGCTGTCAATCTGAGTGATATTCCTGAACATGTGTGTCAGGGCTGCCACCACGTCCATCCTGCCCTGGCCTACCAATGATTCAGATCATCAAATATAAATGTGTCAAAAGGATAGAGAAATTTGCTAGAGGACAGATTGAGGATCTGAAAGTCCCCACAGGCTGGGACAAGAGATAATTCTAATCATATGCATTTGAACAAAAATAAATACATTGGGTCTGTTGAAGCCAGTCATTATAAAGACTAGAGCAGATAATCTTAGCAGCGACATATGTAAAAATCACTATAGAGTTTTAGAAACAATAAATTCAAACTGAATTAGCACAGTGCCAGGCCATCTCAAAACCATGTGTAGTGTTCATATCCAGTTTGGAATAATTCTTAAAGATGCAGCAAAGGGTAAATGGGAGACTGGAGTTTTGTAACAAAGGTTGTATAATGGTATTTAGATAACAAACATACAGTATTTATGAAAGTATATCACATTAAGCACTGAAAATTTAGTAAACAAAGATACATGCAACAGCATTAATGAAAATTTAATGTATTTTGTAAAAAATTCAAATTATAGAAAAATAGAATATAATTCACTTTCCACAAGTTCTCAAAATTGTCACAAGTGTAATATATTATTTAAAAGTGTAGGTATTTACCTATTAAAAAACACAAGAGAATGATAATCACATAATAAAGAGCTGTAGGTGCTTCTGAGTGAAGAGGGAGTGGATACTATTGCAGAAGGAAGCACATCCTAAATGTGAAAATGTATTTTTTTTAAACTGTGTCTTTGATAAATGAGGTGTTACTTTATATTTTGTGGATTTTCTGTAAGAAGGAGATGGACAGGGGCCCTTACTGACTCTGATACTCTTTCTTGCTAACACTTTAAGATTACATTTATAGTGAGAAAGTTAATCGTCTACAAAACAAAAGGACAAAGATACTCTTAGCTCCAGAAAGGAAGACTAATTACATACCGGCTTGGGTATGCCAAGTCTATGCATTATGAAGCCCCAAGGACAGAGAGAGACCAGAGTCCCTGACAAGGAAACATGGAACAAGCCACTTATTAACTGTCACTAGTTCAAGTCCTTTCTCTGATCTCAACGATCATACTTTCAGAAGATACTTGTAGCCAGCCTTTATTTTTGAGGTGTTTCTTCTTTATAACCAAGGTCTGGGGCACCCTTTCCACCCCATTGCAGGTACCAATAAATGAAAGCAATAATATTAGCAATATTCCAGAGAAATTGGCTTCATTAAATTAAGCAAACAACAAAAAGTGTTCTATTACATTACAAAACAGGGAAGGTTAAAGAAGGGCATTAAAAAGGTAGAACAAAAATATAAAGCTTCTTAATTGCCAAATGAAATTAAAAAAAAAATGTAAAAAGACTAAAGAAACAGCAACAATCCCATAATCACATAATTCTAAAATAAATTAAGTAGAATGAAAATAAATAAAAGTACTCTTATCAATATATGTAAATGGGCTTAACTCATCTATTAAGAAGAAAAAAGTAGTCCCTGTCTGGGTAGCTCAGTTAGTTAGAACATCATCCTGATATAATAAGGTTGAGGGTTCGATCTCTGGTCAGGGAACATACCAGAAGTAACCAGCGAAAACATAAGTGGAACAACAAATTGATGATTCTCTCTCTCAAAAATCAATAAATAAAATTAAAAAATATACTGTAAAAAATACACTAAATGGTGTATATGAAACATATCTATATCAATCACTTAAAAGGCTAAAAATAAAGGGATGTTAAGTTGAAATAATAAGCAAGCAACCATGGACACTGATAGTGATGTTAACCAAAGTAAAATTTGAGCCACAAACGATTAAATGTTATAAAAACTAAACTTCTAATGATAAAGTTTACATTTTACAATGGAGAAATAATGAATGTCTATATACTAAATAACAGAGCAACCACTTTTAAAAGCAGAGAAAGATAAATATCACATGATCTCACTCATTTATGGAATATAATGAACAATATAAACTGATGAACAAAAACAGATCCAGAGACAGAGAAACATCGATCAGACCATTAAACATCAGAGGGAAGGTAGGGGAGGAGGGGGTAAGGGGTAGAGATCAACCAAAGGACTTATATGCATGTGTATAGGCCTAACCAATGGACACAGACAACAGGGGGGTGAGGGCATCAGTGGAGGGGATGATGGGGTAATGGGGAGGGTAAGGACACATATGTAATAACTTAATCAATAAAGAAATTTTTTTAAAAAGCAAAACTTACCAGAGATGCAAGAAGACATAAAAACACTAAGAAGACATTAAGACTTCATTCTCAGTACAAAATTGATTGAATAAGGTTATCTATATATAAAAGCCTAAGTGACCGAATGACTGAATGACCAAATGACTGGTCAACTGGTTTCTATGATGTGCACTGACCACCAGGGAACAGACACTCAATGCACAGGATCAGACTCACTCCTGTTTGGGTTGTATCTGCAGGGATTGGGCCGAAACTGGCTATCTGATATCCCCCAAGGGGTCCCAGGTTGCAAGAGGGCACAGGCCAGGCCGAGGGACCCCACTGGTGCACAAATCCATGCACCAGGCCTCTAGTGATTATATATTGAACAGTATACACTACTTATGGAGAACACACCTCTTCTCAAGTGTGCATGAATCAGCCTCAGAAATTGACCATACATCATGTCACAAAAACAACAGAAAGACTTGCAAAGTAAAAATAAAACACTCTTAGATCACAATGCAATAAAACTATAAATTTTAAAAAAATTTAAAAATCCATTTAAACTATAAATTAATTTTCTTTTAAACAGTTCTTAGTTAAAAGAGAAAATTGATCTTTAAAAATATAGTGTTTTAAAGTTTTTTTAAACTCTTTTTTGTTGCTATATTAATTGGAGTAGGGTAAACTCTATTATATCCCTAACTGATTATGTGTGTATATGAAGGTTATTGATTTACACATGCTAACTTTATAATTTGCCACTTTATTGAATTTTTGTATCATTTGGGTTAGGTTTATTATTGATTCTCTAGTTCTTTTTAAGCACATCAAAACATAATCTGACAGTAGAAACAAGTTTAAGTTATTTTCCTCAATTTGTATACCTGTGATTTCTAGTATTGCCTCATCGCATTGTCTAATACAATGTTGTTGGTAGAAATATCTTATCTTTGCTCCTAATATTAGAGGTGTTGGAATAGAATTGGAAATATCAATGTGAACTCATAAAATAGATATAAAAATGAGTGAAAATGTCTGTGAGTGTGTATACACTGAGTGGCCAGATTATTATGATCTCTGAACACATAATAATCTGGCCACTCAGTGTATATCCTATATAATAAAAGGCTAATATGCAAATTGTCCCCTCGACCAAGAGTTTGACCAGCAGGCAGGCCGGCCAATTGCCCATGTCCCCTCCCCCTGGCTAGGCTGGCCGGACCCCACCCATGCACGAATTCATGCACCGGGCTATACACACACACACACACACACACACACACACACATACACACACACACACACACACACACGCACACACACACTGAGTGGCCAGATTATTATGCATTCAGAGATCATAATAATCTGGCCTATGATATGTGTGCATGCAAAAACACATGGGTGTGTATTTTTAATCTATACTTAAGCACCTACAAGAAATAAAATCCATATGGAAATGAGCATACCTACAACTTTAATCTTGGTTTCCAAACCTATTTCAAGTAAAAGGAGTCAGAGATCTTCAGAGAAATGACAGATTAGAAGCCTGGGGCATTAATCTAGAAAGAAAAAAGTGCTCAAAGAATTATGGGGACTTTTTAAAAGATATAAGGAGCCAGTTTGAAGGGGCTCCACTGACCAAATACATACATCCATCTACACAGACACATATTCTAAGATTTCTATATGTACCTAAATACATATACATATATATATATGTTGTATATATGTGTGTGTATGTACATATATATAATCTTAAAATATTTATATCTAAGAATATATGTGTATGTGTGTATGTATATGTATTTATGTGTATATGTATATAGAGAGAGAGAAAAAGAGAGAAGAGAAAGCTGCTCTTTGTCATTTTTAAAGATCAAGAACAAATGTAGAAGAAATGATGAAATTAGAAAATCAATACTCGACAAGCATTATGATAGTAATCCAAGCAAGAGTTGTGGATGGATATGGAAACTATTAAGTGAAAGTATAGGGAATAACATGATATTTCCATAGTCTCAAAATACTTCATGATGTATATATTATCAAGAGCAAAATACTAACTTCACAGTGGAGAAAACTGGCAGATACCACATTAACCAAGTGATCAAAGTTAACATTGCCAAGCCATAACAATTAGCAACATGTGCCTCTTAACGTGAAGCACTGAGAATTCAGCATCATGCTGTATTTTCACAGCCAAATGTGCAAAACCTGAGTCCACCCATGGGACAATATCTGACAAGCCAAAATTAAGAGGTATTCTGCAAAATAACGATCCTGCTCTGTTAAAAATATCAGTCATGAGATAAAAAGATGGATTTAGGAATTATTACAGATTAAAGCAGACTATTAAAGATGTTATTACAATAAATGCTGACATTAAAAGGGTCTGCAGGTGCATTGATCTTAATTTCTTGATTTTGAGAAAGGTTTCATAGTTAATTCAGGTACAATTTTTTTAGTCCTTACCTAAGGATATTTCTCCATTGATTTTAGAGAGAGTGGAAGAGAGAGGGAAAGACAAAGAGAAATATTGATGTGAGAGAAACACATCAATTGGTTGCCTCCTGCATGCTCCCTGACCAGGGCCTGGGTTGGGGAGGAGCCTGCAACAGGAATCAAACTCGGGACCCTTTGGTCCACAGGTCAACGCTCTATCCACTGAGCCAAATTAGCTAGGGCTCAGGTAATTTGTTTTAAGGGAATACATACTGAATTATTTAGGATCAATGTGGAAGCCCCTTTCACATCCCGCGTGATTCAGGGTACCGGTTCAAGGTTCGAGTTCTGGAGAAGGCCACACACAAATGAAAAGAGACTTAGAAAACATTTAATTTGGGAAATGGGGGCCAGGCGGTAGTCCAACTCTAGTGGGAGGACTACTACTCACTCTGGCTTTTCCATCCCTTTTATTAAGATTAAAATTATAGGATACACCCATATCTCCTAGTCAGAAAACTCCAATAAAAGCCAATCAGTGAATTTAGGACTAACAGGTGGGGGCTTCTTCAACTACCAATATCTAGTAATTAGCTCTGACCCTTTAAAGCAATTAAGGTTGACCAGCCCTCCGAATTCCTTGTCCACAACTCTCTATTATTAAAACAACTAGAGGCCTGGTGCACAAAATTTGTGCACAGAGGGGGGTTGTCCCTCAGCCCAGCCTGTACCCTCTCCAATATGGGACCCCTTGAGGGATGTCCAACTGCCCATTTAGGCCCAATCCTGGGATCGGGCATAAACGGGCAGTCGGACATCCCTCTCACAATCCGGGACTGCTGTCTCCCAACTGCTTGCCTGCCTGCCTATCACCCCCTAACCACTCTGCTGCCAGCCTGTTTGCCCCCAACTTCCCTCCTCTGCCAGCCTGGTCAACCCTAACTGCCCACTCCTGCAGGGTTGATCACCTCCAACTGCCCTCCTTTGCAGGCTTGGTCCCTCTCAACTGCCCTCCCTTGCAGGCCGGGGGCCTCCCAACTGCCCTCTCCTGATGGCCATCTTGTGGTGGCCATCTTGTGTCCACATGGGGGCAGGATCTTTGACCACATGGGGGCAGCTATATTGTGTGTTGCAGTGATGATCAATCTGTATATTACTCTTTTATTAGATAGGATAGAGGCCTGGTACAGGGGTGGGGGCCAGCTGGTTTGCCCTGAAGGGCGTCCCGGATCAGGTGGGTGTTCCCTTGGGGTGTGGGGCAGCCTGAGCTAGGGGCCTGTGGTGGTTTGCAGGCCGTCCATGCCCCCTGGCAACCCAAGCGCAGGCCCTGATATCTGGAATTTATTTTCCTTCTACAATTGAAACTTTGTAGTTTGGAGTGGAGCCAAGCCTGTGGCTCCCTCCGTCCGAGGCCGGCAGCCATTTGTGTTGGGGTTATAATTGAAACTTTGTAGCTTAAGCGGGTGGGCCCGGCCAGGGTGTGTGGAAAGCTTTGCTTCCCCTGTTGCCGGCGGCAACCCTGGCCTGCTCTCTCAAGCTCCATTCTGCCGCCATTTGTTTGAATTTGTTTACCTTCTGTAATTGAAACTTTGTATCTTGAGTGGAGGCTTAGGCCTGGCAAGGGCAGGCAGAAAGCTTGGCTTCCTCTGTTACCTAGGAAACCTTGCTCTCTGTGGCTGTAGCCATCTTGGTTTGGGTTAATTTGCATACTCGCTCTGATTGGATGGTGGGCGTGGCTGGTGTGTGTGGGAGGTATGGTCAATTTGCATATTTGTCTATTATTAGATAGAATGATCGGCTTCCGGCAGATCAACTGTCATTATGTCTGCAACTTAAAAGGCTCAGAGATGAAACAATGAGAGAGAGAGAGTGGGGATGGGAAGGATGGGAGGGCAAATACAGTGAAATGTAAGCATTTGGTGGAATTTGGATGAAAGGATTTCACAAAATTTGTACTATTCTTATGATTTTTCTGTAAGTCTGAAATTATATCAAGATAATTAAAAAATGAAACATTCAGATTTGGTGGTAATTATGAGTCTGGGTTTCTTCTACTCTTGATTCTGCTTTTGCTAGTGTTTTTGAGAGAGGTCTATTTCTAAAGCCCCTTTGCTGACTACGCATGTTCATTCAGACTCTAGTTAGTATCTTTACTCAATGTTTCCAACTTAATGCTTCTAAATGTCTGTACTACAAAAGCATATATCCATGCTTGCTAGAACTGTGAGATGAAAGCAAAAGGATTATGATCTGAAAACATTTTGCAGGCTATTTTTGGCACAAACAATTTTTTGGATCTATCTGAAGTAGTTGAGGCTGCCTGATATACAATTGTAGTTTTAAGAAAGTGAAACAAAAAATTGATATTTATGCATAATGCACAATACTATACTGTTGATGTGTGTGTGTGTAACTCTGAACCATTTCTCTATATGTCACAATCACTTAGTTAAAATATGTGAAAATTTGGGGTTCTTCCATTTTATTTGGAGAGAAATACACATATAATTAATTCTCCATAGTGTGAGGGAGATATTCAAGTGTAATGATTTAATCAAGAAATACCATGTCTGGTGCTGGCTAAGTAATATTAATTGTTAAATATTACCAATTAATACTCTAATCCTCACTTTCTTCATCTTTCAATTGGAGATAATACCTACTTATTTTCACCATAAATGAGCATTCTACATGAAAAGGAAAAAGTGTCTGAACATGAAATCTTGTTAGTAAGAAACCTGGTGTATTTGTTCACCATCCTTTCAATCACCCAACAAAGAACTATTGTGCTGCAATTAGTATAGGACAATGTGCTGGACTCTGGTGTTATACAAAACAGATGCAGATACAAGTCCTCAGTTAGCTTACTCTCTTATGGACCAGTGAGAGAAAATAATAACAACAACAATAAGTAAAATTTAGAGAAATGGATATGTTGTCTAAAATGATGAAGATGATAATGCCAGGAAGCAAAGAGCACTTGCCCAGCTGGTGTGGCTCAGTGGATGAGCATCAACCTATGAACTGGGAGGCCATGGTTTGATTCCAGATCAGGTCACTTGCCGGGGTTGTAGGCTCAATTACTGGTGTAGGAGGCAGCCAATCAATGATTCTTTCTCAACACTGATGTTTCTATCTCTCTCTCTCCCTTCCTCTCTGAACTTAATAAAAATATATTTGAAAAAAGAAAGAAAGAAAAAAGCACTTAGTGGGAACAAAGGCAATATTGTCCGGATAACATGGTGTACCCCAGAGTGTTTTCCATGTCAGATAGAGAACTTCATATTTGATGGACTTGTCCTCAGGTTCCTTTTAGATTCCTCAGTAAGACCAAGTTTTATGGACTTCATTGTCATCTGTAAAATGAGATTTGAGGTGATTTCTGGAAGTGTCTTCAACTCTGACATCCTATGGTTATAACACAAATAACCATATACGAAAAACTTTGGCTGGAGGCAGAGGTGGACATGGATCAGATGTGGATTCTGTTTACAGGTGATCATGGCGGTGACAAAGGAGCACATGCCAGAATACTGGGGAATCAGTTGTCTCTGAGCAGGATGCTGGGAGACTGACTGAAGTAGTGATTTCTGATGATCAAAGAAGACCACATATGTAGGAGTTCTTTGAAAACATAATGGCCTATACAACTGTGATATTATTCACAAAGCTGACCCTCTTGTAGTGGACATAGGTACATGAGCTTCTTAGAGATTTTTGACTAGAAAGACCTTTATAAATCTGAAGTGTTATTTTTAAGGAGAACAAAAATAGTTCATGCTAGTGCTTTGAAGTCAGCAAGCTAAGTAGCTATAAGAAGGCTTAGTCCTCTAGACTGAAATTCTCAAGTGCCAGAGGCATATCTGAATCTCCAGCAAAGTAGAAAGGCACAGTTTTAAAACCATACTCTACTTATTATTTTTAGTAAATTTATTTATTTATAGGAGTTATTTTACTGAATATTATTTTTTAAATATTTTTATTGATTTTTTACAGAGAGGAAGGGGAAGGGAAAGAGAGTTAGAAACATCGATGAGAGAGAAACATTAATCACCTGCCTCCTGCACACCTCCCACTGGGGATGTGCCCGCAACCAAGGTTCATGCCCTTGACCGAAATTGAACCTAGGACTTTCCATTCTGCAGGCTGACGCTCTATCCACTGAGCCAAACTGGCCAGGGCCTGAACATTATTTTATTAATACAATTTAATATAGAGTTTGATGAGCTTTTAAAAATAGCATCATTATGGTAAAATTAACATAAAAATTGCACATACTTAGAGTGTACAATTTTGCCCAACTGGCATGGCTCAGTGGGTGAGCATAGATCTATGAACCAGGAGGTCATGGTTCAATTCCTGGTCAGGGCACATGCCTGGGTTGCATTCTTGATTCCCAGTGGGAGGTGTTCAGGATGCAGCCAATCGATGATTCTCTCATCATTGATGTTTCTATCTCTACCTCTCCTTCCTCTCTGAAATCAATATAATATAATATATATACATATATATATATATATATATATACACATATATATACACACACACACATATATATATTAAAAATAAAGTACAATGTTATACATTTTAATATATATGTGTATATACATGCATATATGTTCATAAAACCATCTCTACAAGCAAGATAACAAACATTATTATTTTCAAAAGCATCCTAGTCCTAGTTCCTCTTTTATAATCTCCTTATTACTTTTCCTCCTCTCATCCCCAGACCATCACTGGGGTGCTTCCTGTCAATACATATTAGTTTGCATCTTTCAGATTTTATAGAGATGAAATCATACAGCATGACTTCTTATCTTGTCTGGCTTATTTTCTCACAGTATAATTATTTTGAGATAGATTTTTCTGTGTTGTTTTAAATATTAATAGTTTATGTTTTTTTTATATCAGTAAGTAGTACTCCATTGTATGCATATATCACAATTTGTTTATCTATTTATCTGTTGATGGAGACTGTCAGTTGTTCAGTGATTTAGCTATTACAAATAAAACTTGTGGATAAGCTATTTTGAGTACATATGCTTTCTTTTCTTTTAGGAGTATAAAAGCCAGATTATATGGTAGATCTATGTTTATTTTTTTTAAAGAAACTGACAACTTATATGCCAAAGTAATTGTGCCAGTTTACATTTCCCTCCAGAAATATATGACTTGTATCTCCTCACCAGCACTTGGTATGGTCAGTTTTTCTGTGTTTGTTTTTAAATTTCGGCAATTTTTGTATATATGAACTTATACATCATTGTAGTTTTGGTATTTGGATTTCATTTTCCTAATGACTAATAATGTTGACCACCATTTTTTTAAAATTAAATTTAATGTGGTGATTTGGTTAATAAGATTATATTGATTTTAAGGGTACAATTCTATGATACATTGTATTCCTGTCCCCAAAGTCAAATCTCCTTCTGTCATTATAGTATTTGACCCCCTTCACCTTTTACTATCACCCCAACCGGCCTGCTCTCTGTTAACCACCATATTATTGTCTGTGTCTATGAGGGTTTTTTTTTGTTTGTTTGTTTTTCTTGCTTGTTCATTTGTTGCTTTCAGTTTTATATCCCACATATGGGTGAATTCATATAGTTCTTAACTTTTTCTGCCTGACAACAAAATGGCAATATTTAACAAAAAATTTGAAAACATTTATCCTCAAATATATATGCACCCCATGTTCATTGTAGGATTATTCTTAGTGGCCAAGACATGGAATAAACTAATGTGTCCTTTGATAGATGATTGGATAAAAAAGATGTGAGAGATATATATCACTCAGCCATAAAAAAATATAAAATACAACCACTTTCCACAGTGCTTATCATTTAAACAACTTTTTTGGTGAAGCATCTATTCAAATCTTTTGCCCATTTTTTATTGGGTTACTTATTTCTTATTATTGAATTTGATGCTTCTTTATATACATATTGTGGATATGACTTTTTAAAATATTCTATGTGATTTTCAAATGATTTATCCCAGTCCATGGATTGTATTTTTATTTTCTTAGCTGTGACTTTCAAATAGTAAATGTTTTAAATTTTTATTAAAACCATTTATCTATGTGTTGTTGTTTTTTGGGGGGGGGGGATCGTATGCTTTGTGTCTAATAAATCTTTAATTTTTTGAAGACTTTATATTTTCTTCTTCTAGAAATTGGTATTTTGTTCATTAGATTTTTTATGGGCAAAGTAGGAGTCAATGTTCTTTTTTAAATATAGATGTAAAAAATTTCCAACTCCATTTGTTGATAATTTTTTTGAAAACTTAACTAACATTAATGAAAGCCATTGCCTTTGTTTAGTGAAAATAAGGATAGGGTACAAAGTATTAATATAGACTAGTCTGGTTTATAAAAGTAATTTTCAGGGACATATCACTGCTTACTAACATTCACAACTAAATGAAAATGTGGCCACTTTTATTTATTTTAATCATTCCTTTTTTTTCCTCAGTCCATAACAAAAATGGTCTATTTGTTTAAAAACTGACTTTTCTAAATATGCCTAGATCTAACATATGACTAATTGCATAAATATTACCTTTATTTTGGTTTGATAACTCTTAATAGTAAAGTTATAATTATTCTATTTGTGAGATCCTTTTGTTAATTTGTTTATTTAACCAAGAAACAAACACTTCATAATATGCCTAGGATGCACAGGGTTAGAAAGAGAGATGGTTTCAAATAGCACAACTGCCAGGAATACATTAGGAGCCTCAATATGCAAGGTAAAGAAGAGTAAATCTTTATTTTAATAATTCTGTTTTCAAAGTAGCACTTAAGGAATGGAAGTCACCTTTCAGTCTAACACACTTTTTAAAAATTCAAAATTTAATGATGTGTTTAATTGCTTTTAAAAAAGTTCACATTTTCTTAAGTTTGATTAAAAGTAATTTGTATATAAATTGTAATATCTCTTCTTTGAACTAATATATATGTATACCAGATCTATCATTGTAAATAAGAGAAGAAATGTTTATTGCTTGTACTCATTAGTCTATTTTTTTTTTTAAATATATTTTATTGATTTTTTTACAGAGCGGAAGGGAGAGGGATAGAGAGTTAGAAACGTCGATGAGAGAGAAACATCGACCAGCTGCCTCCTGCACACTCCCCACTGGGGATGTGCCCGCAACCAAGGTACATGCCCTTGACCGGAATCGAACCCGGGACCCTTCAGTCCACAGGCTGACACTCCATCCACTGAGCCAAACCGGGTAGGGCTCATTAGTCTATTTTTAACATTAATTGTTGGGGAGCACACGAGACTTGGTTGGGAAGTTTGTAAGGAGGACATTCTGAGGAAAGGGAAGTGTGTGGAAGGCTGCCTGCCCTGTTTACCGGAATTTCAACTTAGGGGAGTGTCAAAGGCAGCGCCCCTAATTATTCCTTGAATTTTCTAAACAAGTCTGTGCATGTGCAGACTCTGGGTGTTTACTGGAATCCTTATGCTTAATCCCTGGATGCCCTTGTCTAGAGGACAATATAAACACATGTGTCCTCCCAAGATTAGTCACCCTACTGATTGTATCTAAAGATAAAAATTCCAGTAAAAGCCTAAGGAGGCAGGCAATTGAGGCTGCCTGGCTGCTATAGCTGGGCTGTCCCTTAACCTCTCTCTCACAGTGAAACTGTGTCAGAGTAACCTGTTTATCCGGAGCTCAGGGGCTGCTGGTCAGCCCTGGCAATTAATAGCGTCACGGACAATAATGTTGGGGCAACCGTTGCTATTGGTACTAGAAATCCCCCATTTTAGATAAAGTATTTCTGGATTCATCAGGCTAATAATAATAATAGAGAACTTTAAATGCATTTGTATTTTGACTCACAAGAATTCTCTTAGGTAGTTATTAATGATTCCCCATGAGAAGAAACTCAAAATCAGATACTTTAATTAACTTACTTAAAGATCATAAAGTAACCAAACCAGTAATCAGATGCATGTTGTGTGATTACAGAACATTTAGTTTTAATCACCTTGCTTGCTGGTCTTATCATTTAAGGAATCTATCAAGCTTGAATAATGATTAACTAGAGACAAAATCAAAGCAGACCAGGGGGGCATTTATACTAAACATGGTATATGGTATGGTGTATGTGGCATATTTTCTGTTTGAAAATCACTAATTTATAATACCTCCACTATAGGTGTGGTTGATCTCCATGATGTAAACTTTAGACTATTTACAATCATTTTGAGTTCTCGGAGTTAGAAAAACTACTAAGAATCAGAATAATAATTTAAAAAAATAATAATCACAATAGTAATTTATGACTATTTCCCTCTTATCAGCATTGGCATTTTAAACTATTACTAGAGAGGCCCTAGCCAGTTTGGTTCTGTGGATAGAGCATCAGCCTGTGGACTAAAGGGTTCCAGGTTCAATTCCTGTCAAGGGCAAATGCCCGGGTTGCAGGCTAGACCCCAGTAGGGGGTGTGCAGGAGGCAGCTGATCAGTGATTCTCCCTCATCATGGATGTTTCTATCTCTTTCTCCTTCTCCTTTCCTCTCTGAAATCAATAAAAAATATATTTAAAAAATATTACTAGAGAGGAAAACGGATGGGGGGGGGGGGGGCTCTGATTTTAGTAAATCCCCAGATGTTTTTAACTTTCCCTCAGTGCTTTCTCCTCCCCCAAACACACCATCTGATATTGTGGAAGCATATGCTGGTACACTTGTGGCTTAGCCAGAAACACACCTTTCTACTAATAGACTGGCCATGCTGAAGGTCCTAGAAGTGAAAACATAGTGTTCCAGCTTAAAAGTCACTAGCAGCTCTTAGCACCTTTCAGATCAGTTCTTCACCAGGTCTTCTTTTGGCTGCTGTTTGCTCAGGGTCTAAAGCATCCTGCAGCATTTACCTCTCAAGCTTCATTCTTGGCAATTTATTTGACTCCATTCCAAACTGTAAAATCCTCTATAATTTATATGATTCCTTGGCCTCTAACACGTCATTATGACACCTATGTGGATACTGTAAATTTGGCCTGTGTGATACATGGGAAGACGACTCACTTCCAAGCTTTATGAATCACATTATGTAAGAGCCCGATGCTGTCAACATTAACACATAGTACCTTGGTGTGATGGGCCGGTAGGGACCTCTTCTTCTCAAAGCTAGATAATAAATGAAAATTTATCCTTTATGTTTGCAATTCAAATAGCCCATTCACCACCATCTGGACAACACTCTGTAATGTTCTCTGAGGCAAAATATTCTTACAAAATTATTTCTGCAAAATAGCACAACCCAACTTTTCTATTATGAAAAGGCTTTCTTAGTAGTAATGTGATTCTCCAAATAAAAAGTAAATAGAAGCAGGTAAAAGCATTTTTGTTCTCTCTCTCTCCCTCTCTCTCTGTATTCTTTATCTTTGGGAAGCATATATAGAGCCTGAAGGTACAACTGTCGTTTTAACCATGCAGAGAATTAAGTTATCCATTACTATTACTCCCAATATCCTACTCCCGCTATCACTGGTGGATGCCAAACTATACTCATTACTCTTATATTGAATTTGTTCAATGATATATAAATGGAAATGTCACTTCCAGGCTGAGGCAGTGAAAAACCTTTGTGCCACTCTCTGTTCTCTTTCTTCCTTTGCAGTGGGGACCATGGAAGCAATGTGCTGAGATGCCTGAACCAATAGATCCAAGTGGTTTGAATTGCTTTGCCATTGCATGGAGGAGAGCTGCCACAGAGATTCACTTGGATGCACAGTGGACTTTGGGTGAGCAAAATGCATGTTGATTGTGCTGAGCCTCTGAGTTATAGGCATTCTTAAACATCACAGCATTTTCCAGCTTTTCTTATGTAATGAAAGTGGCAAGCATAAGGATGAGGGTTTATGCACTAAAGATAGTGTAGTAAAAATATTGATGTAGCTCTGCTCCCAAAAGCATTACTGAGCTTCAGTAGCAGCCATGGATGTCGACTGCCTGCTTCCAGACTTCTTATTGAGTGGAAGAACAAGTAAAAACAAAACAAAATAAAAATCATTAGTTAAGTGACTTAGTTGCTTGGTTTTGATTTGTTTCATTTTGTCATTTTAACTGAAAGTACTGCAAACTCATTATGTATGTATTATACCTTTCATGTTACTACGGAACAAAATATAATGCATACATTTTATCTCATTATTCACTTGCTCTTGGACTTCTGAAAGCAGCTCTTTTCACCCCATTGATGACCCACACAAATATCTGGAGTCCGCATTACCATTAGAGGATATACTGGGCTAGATGACCCTGACCACATTACTGAAACCCAAGAAGTTTTTCTTATCTTTACAGTGTAATCTTTCCTGTTTGAAAATAGCCTAGATTTATTTTTTCACTGTGCTGAAAGCATGGAGAACAATTGCTCAACATCTGAAAACTCTGTACCTATTTGAATAATAGACGACTGTGTGCTATAGAAAAAAAAAAAAAAATCGACATTTGACTCTGTTATGCCAGACTGATGTGTGTTGTTATTTTCACTGGATAAATGTAAGAACTATCAAAGCACAAATTTGCAAAACAAAATCAACTTTTTTTCCTTTCTTTCTAGTCTCAGATCCAACAGCTTTTCAGATTTAGTTTCCATTTATAAGAACAGATTGAAATTACTTATTGGAATTTCTTAATATTCTTTTATAAGCCCAATGAACAGGTGTAATTGTGTTTGGTAGATCAATTCTTCCATTGCACCATGCCCTGTAAATATGCTAGGATTACCAAATAACAGCAAATAGCTTGGTTGTTTAATTTTATCAAATAAGCTTATGCTTTTTGATATATGGAATCAATTCAAAATGAAATAATAAATCTTACCAGTTGGACAATCTATCCTATTAGATTTTCTTTTCCTAAATTCACATTTCAAATTAATGGACATAAATTTACCACATATACATCCTACTGATAAAATCTTATCCACAAAATGCATGTTAACGTCTACATTATTAAAAATATGCCAAAACTTAAAATAGAGGACAGGCATGAATAAGCACTTAACATTAATTCTAATCACAAATTTTCCATTGCAATAGAAAAATTCTATTATTTTATTTTACTTCTACAATCAAGAAACATCTTTATGTATTCTAATCTACCGTGTGTACATCAGTGTGATACTTCAACATGTCTTCGTTATTGACATGCAAGATTGTACATTTATCTTTCTACCATTTTTATAGTGAAAAAGCACTGCACAAAATATGAAACATTCCATTCAATTCAACAAATATGTAAAGAAAATTGATTAGTGACCAGTACTGAAGTTTTTAATGCTCCCCAGGTAATCCCAATATTGCCATTGCATTGAATTGGGGAGGACTTTATGGTTGGGTGATTTTCTTTTAGCTACACAAGAATGGAAAAAGGCAACTATTTATATTGGTCCAAGTGTGCAGTTTAGTTCAGGGAGAACTATGGAATTACAAGTGGGCAAGGGGATTGAGCCTGCTTATAAATGTGAATTCAAAATGATGGACTAAGAATTCTACACTGAATAAACAAAGATATTAAGTAGGATGGGTTGCTAAATTGAAAGCAAAGGAAATTAGGCACTATAAACATGGTAGGGTAAAGGCAGTAAGAATGATGAAATAGAAGGATACAGTCAGAAAATGTGTTATTATGGGAGGCAAAGAACAAGCTTGAGCTTGAAAGAATACAGCCAGAATGTGATGTTAGATAATATAGAAGCACAGGAATTCAGGTGAAACAAGACCAGGGAATTATATGTTTATAGAATGAAGGTCACAAGAATGGAACATATTAAAGAACAAAGGGACAACTGATAAATAAATATGAAAATTTGTGTGTTGTGTAATAGAGCTCCAGAGATCAAGGGACCAGCAGGCTATTGGGACATGAGGAAAGGAAGCTCTGCATTGTCTGAGAATGAGATTCCTAAGGAAACATGACTATAATAACTTGAACTTGAGTGATAGCAAGTTTGATAGGTCTGTGATAGACAGCTGGGTTAACTGGCTTTACAAACTTCGAATAGAATCCTGGTATGATATTTATTTAATGTTGGCATAAGTTAAGGTCCATAGTATCAGGGTAATGGTGACACTAACACCCACCAAATATCTAATATTTGTTTAATTAAATTTGTTGTATTTATAAAATGATAACATAGTAATCTAATCATCACGGAGCTTAACATTAGGATAAAAGAGGGTAACAGACATCAATCACTTTAGATGTTTTGACACATTTCTCTATTATCTATCTGTCCATCTATATTATCTACTTAAGGTGGTTCTATTTTAAGCAGACCATGTTTATAACTTAAATCAGTTAATTTGTCTACAATATAGTGACATATATTCAGGTTTAAATCTGAAATTTTACTTCTGTTTTTGTGTTTATATCCACGTTCTATATTCACAAATCTCTTCTTTCTTGTCTTGAGTAAGTTGATTATTAACGCATTGTTCCATTTTCTTCCTAAATTATTTTATTGTTTATACATTTTTTTTTTTCTTTTAGTGTTTACCATAGCTATTATAAAATATACACTTTATTTAATCAAGGCTAATATAAATTGGTCATTTATCCACTTTTCAAAAGCAAGAACTCTGAAAATATTTTAACTTTTGTATCCCTCTTCTGCCTAGTGTTTCATTATCACCATGTATTTTAATGCTATATATGATTACTACTTTATAATAAATAATAATTGTTTTTATTGTCAGTATTATAACAGATATACCCACATGGATACCCTTTTTCCCAATCTGGATCCACTCTGCATCTCTAATTTTATTACCAGGAGTCATCTACTTTCTGCTTGAAATATACTTTAGGTAGGGGTGTGTGTGTGTGTTTGTGTGTGTGTGTGTGTGTGTGTGTGTGTGTGTGTGTGTGTGTGTTTGTGTAGCTCATAATGAAAATTGCATAGTTATTATTTCTCTAAAATATTTATGTTAACTTCATTTAAAATAATTTATTTTCAGAATAAATAATTCCTTTGATTTTCATATTTGTGTTGAAAATTCAGTACTCTTATTCTTTAGAATATTATACTTTTCCTTTATTTGCTTTAAAATTTTATCTTGTTTATGTTGCACTTCTTGAATTTATGGCTTGATATATTTTCTAAGTTTTGGAAAAATATATTTCATTATTTATTCTATCATCTACCTTGTGCTCACTGTCCTATTCTTCTGGGATTCTGTTTTTATAAACTAGTATGTATTACACCTTTTACTCTCTTCCTATAGCTTTCCTATTTTTTTTTTAATTTTAATTATTTTTACTGGCATTCTTCAGTCAGCATAGTTTCTTCTTTTATGCCATTCAATTCACTAATTCTATTCAACTGTTTTTAATCTGCTGTGAAGCACATCTGTTGAGGCAATTTCAGTCATTTTTTTTTTTTTTTTTTTTGTATTAGAATGTTCAACTGTTTATTTTTTATCTGGTTCTTTGCAATAATCTTGTATTTATTTAATATCTGATTTTAAAATTTCTGTAATATTTGATTCAGCTTTTTATAATGGAGAACTTTTATCTTTAAAGCAAAGAGGCTATTTGTATCCAGTATAAAAGCAGGCCTTCACAAGGTAATTCTTAACCTTTGAAAATTGGGAACATTTTTATTTTTATTTTTTAATTGTTTTTATTGATTTTAGAGACAGAAGGGAGAGGAGAGAGGGAGAGAGAAACATCAGTGAGAGATGCTGCCTCCTGCCCATTCCCCACTGGGGACCAAGCCCGAAACCCGGCCATGTGCCCTGACCAGGAATTGAGCTGGCAACCTCTCCTTGGTGCATGGGATGAAGCTCAACTAACTGAACCACACTGGCTGGACTGGAACCTTTTTAAATGAGAGGAACATAGCAACTTTACTGGATATTGTAGAGTTACAGAAGCATAAAATAGTCACATTCTTATAGGCCAGCCTCTTATTTGATTGATAAAGCAAACTCAAAGAGAGGATGATTTGCCCACATTTACAGTGCTAGAAAGTGGCTTTGATTACTCTCTGCAGCAGGGGGCCAGATATGGCGGGGATCTCCCTTTTCCGCGTCCAGCACGGAAAGAGAGATGAACCAGTTCTGAGTGGAGGCGGCTGGGGATTGAGAAATGAAAGGAAGGAAGGAAGGAAGGAAGGAAGGAAGGAAGGAAGGAAGGAAGGAAGGAAGGAAGGAAGAAAGAAAGAAAGAAAGAAAGAAAGAAAGAAAGAAAGAAAGAAAGAAAGAAAGAAAGAAAGAAAGAAAGAAGAAAGAAAGAAAGAAAAGATAGAAGGAAAGAAAGAAAGACGTAGAAATAGAAACAAAGCTGGGACCTGGTGGGACTACTGTCCTCTCTGATGGAGGGACAGGGACCCAGAGCCCATGCAGGGTGTTTATTTATATTCCCAAATACCAGGAAGTATCACCAAAAGTTAGGATCAAAGGAGATTATTTGCATTCTTGAGTAGGCCCAAGCATTCCTGGTGCTTGACTGGATTTACATATCAAAGTCACACTCCTCAACACCTGGGCTGAAATGAAGGCCAAGCTGATAACACTCTTGCCTTTTTGGCAAAGCAGGTTCCCAGGGCGCAGCTCTGCCTGTCGCCCTGAGTTCAGCTGACAATAATTAAAGAAATGCCCATGTGCCTTCCCAGGTGCTGTCTGCACTCTCTTGTCTAGGATTCTCAATTCATTGTTCAACTGGCCGATCTATAGAATATGCATGAGGAAATCACAGGCTTCTACTTCATGGATGACCCCTTGCCATGACTGTCACCTTATAGATTAGGCCTTTCACAATCGGGCCCTAGGCCTCCAATGGTAGTTTAGTAATAGAATGGGGAGTGTCAGAAAGATTTTTAACAGCTTTATCAGACCCTCTTTTAGATGCATTTATTTTGACTAAGCAGTTACTTACTAAAGTGGTTTATACCCTAAAGTTACTTTTCAGATCAGTGCCAAGTTTCAAGTGCCATAGACCACAAGAAAAATCATTTTTTCATGTGATTCCCCAAATATGAACTCAATAATGCTTTTATCAGCCACGTTTCTAATCCATTAACGATATTGACTTTGCCATGAAATGAGAGTAATTCAATTTCAGATTATATTATAAAAGTGAAATTATTATAGCTTTTTCCTGCTTGTTTTACAGTAGTTAAGGCTGTGTCAGGGTTTTCATGCTGAGGCTTTATATTTTAAAGTTTTATCATCAGACATTAAAAAGGAAGAAAAAAAAGAAAAGCCAAATGGCTTTTGAGATGACATTGGCATCTGTGAAAAATCCAGGTCAGACTTTTTATTCAGAGATCCATGTATGTGGACAAATCCCTCTACTTAATAACTTTTATTATTAGATTGGCTCTGAGTACCATTGATACATTTTCCAAATGCCAAGGAGGGGTCCGTTCTGGGGTTTGTTCACTCTTGGCATCCGGGACAGAGCTCTATATGGCACTACAAACAGAAGGCATAAGACGCAGTGATACAAGTCTCCCAGACCCTAGCTTCCTCTCTGACTATGTTACTTAATGTGGTTGAGATTCATGTTATATAAAATAAAAAATGGGGGGAAATTTATTCTATCTTCCTGAAAGCAGAAGACTGGGCCTCTTAAAATCATGTTCAATGCTCCTAATATTTGAGTTTAAGTTAAAATGAGGAGGCAGCTGATATATGGGATCTTTAGGAGCAGGAGAGAGATCGCTGCTTCCATCTTATATTTGATATACATTACATAAAAGATCATTCCCCAAAATACCCAATATAAGTCAGGTATCTGACGTAGGCCCCATTTAAATAAGTGAGAATTTAGCTTGAAAAAGGTGAAGACATCAGATATGTATATATATATTTATGGTGTTAACGAAAAAAACCATTGAAACCTGTAAAGAATTTTAGTGAGTTTATTTGAGCCAAAATGTTGACATATGCCAGGAAGCAGAACCTCAATGAATTGAGATAATGCTCCGAAGAAATGGTGGGTTACATCTGTATTTATACATTGCCATCAAAGGAGGGACATAGGTCGGCTACTTGAAACTCATTGGTGATGGATTAAGGAGGTGGGATAAAGTCAACTGGTGGGAAACCCTGGGATTGGATAAAAAGCAAAATGATGGACACATACTTAGGTGGGTACAGGAACAATTAACATGATAATGAAGGAATTTGAAGTATCTGTCCTGGCGCCCACCACATTTGGTTGTGCCCCAGGGGCTCCAGCAAAAGAAGGAAGTTACAAGTTACCCAGACATCTCACAGATATGTTATCTTAGAGGCAAAAAGGCAAATGGGCTCAGTAAGGAAGATCTAAGTTGATCTTTGTCAGGGAAGATATCGGACTAGGACATGACTACCCACTATAACCTGTTTGTAGTTAAATATTTAATTTTCAAACCATCCTTTGTGGTTATTTCAGGTCTCTGAGTTTGCAAGACTGCCACGCAGGCCTCCCCTGAGCTTGTCAGGTTAGCATGTGGCTCCTTTCGTTCACAATGGGAAGAGCAGTCCAGGTAAAGGAGGAAACTTGAGAACTCGCTATAATGTGTGAGCATGGTTACTGTCTGGAGGACAGTAAGAAAGCCTATAGGACTGGAATAGAGGGAACCATGCAGGGGGTATTCAACTTTGATTTACATTAATCAAAGTTATAATGGATGACACGATCAAGTGGACTTTAATGTACTTCTGCTTTTATTTAGTAGAATTAGGGTCCATTGGTGGAGTTTAAAAAGAGAACCTAGGTAGTCTTGTGTTTAAATAAACTCATTATTTATTTAATTTGGAGTAGACAATAGAAAGTAGTCAAGGGTGGGGACAGGATAATGCGTTATGTGGCTATCGAAACAATTCAAATGAGAGATGATGATAGCTAGAACCACAGTGGCTGCAGAGAAGCTAGAGGGAAATGAACAGATACTGTACACAACTAGTTAGGTTTTCTTTTTCTTCCTTTTTTTACAGATCAGATGTAGGATATAAACTAAGGAGAATAATTAAGAATGACTCCAGGTTTTAATTGACCTGAGCAACTGGATGGAGTTCCTGACAAAATTGGATAAAACTGTTGGGTGCAAGACAGAAGTGAGCTCAGGAATTCATTGGAAAGCATATTGCTAAATGACATTTAGAATGGAAAATAGCTGTGTGGTTAAAAAAAAAACAACCACAAAAACGTGGTATATATGGCTAAAATATGGATACTATTACACTTCTCGGGCAATTCTATTAATCATGTTCCCTAATAGCAGCACAGCTATTTCATGGTTCAACCATTTTATAATCACTAACCATGTAAAAGGTGCCATGAAAAATAAGTAGGAATTGAAAATGTTTGATCAATTAATGGATTGACAAAGCATATAAGGCAAGAACTGATATATTCCATTATATGCATTTGCCATTATACACAATATAAAGAATGGTCTAGGCATGACCCATGAGGATACATTTTTAATGGTAGAATTTATAATGTCATAAGAGATACACTAAAGGCACATATCTCCTCCATCTATAATTAAGATAATCAGCAAACTTCTGAAACAAGAGTTGTGAAATGACAGGTTTACTATATATACCAGGAAGAATGTAAAGGTTTATTTATTTTATTTTATTTTTTTTTTAGAATTATTTTTAGATTATCTCTTTTTAGCCTACCGTCTGGTAAATACTATTATTTTTGTCAATTTCCAGAATGGGAAACTGTGGAGTAAGGAAATTACGTAAATCCCCAGTTCACACAACTACCAATTGGTAGAGCTATAATTTGTATGTGAATTTGAACCTGTGGTCTTGGCCACCAGGAAATAATACCTTTAACTGGAGACCTCCAAAATATAATGGGAGCTTTGAAACTTCAGATTTTGGTAAACTGCCCTGTTGTAATCATACCCCATTCACTGCTGTTGAGAAATAGCTCTCTTAGCTGAAATACCTTTTCTCCCTTTCAGAACACTTAAATTATGGCCAATTACAATCCCACTTCTGGAATAAAGCTTTCCTCTTTGACCTCCTCTAACACTTACTGTGTGAAGTAAACCATTTAGCTCTAAATTACCTACTGTTCTACACTGCATGTTACTGGTTTTTAAATTATTTCTTTCATATACTGACACTAACTCAGACTTTAATAAATTGTCTATTGAAAAATAACTCTGGGATAAGCTAAAATTAAGAATAATAGTTATTTAAAATATTAAATAACTACAGAATGTTCTCAAGGTCCCCTCCACAGGTAGGCCAGCTCATAATTTAAATAAAAATAATTCAAATGCTGAAAGAGCTGGGCTTAATATTCCATGATAGAAAGCAATCACATATAACTTGTATGAAATTACTATATGGGTCTTTTTCTAATTTGAATTTACATGATCTCAATCCCAGAATTTATGAGACATCAAAAATCTCAACAGATTTCAATATCTTGAATTTAGTTTTTCAGATGACATGATTTACTGTAATTGCAATCTTTCCAAATTAAACAGATAGAATGAGCAAACTTGCCAGGAAGAAAGCCTGAAATGGTTAAGAATGAAACTGTATTAACCCTGAATGTATTATTCCATTCTCAGATTCATAAATGGAATAATACATTCATTCATAAAACATAAAAAACATTTTTTAAATTTTTAATATCACTCTAAGCCCTCAGTCTCAATCTTCTCACATCCTCTTTTATAGATAAATAATGGACTCTAAGTATGCAGCAGTATTTAGGGCTAAATTTCACATGCAACTAAATTTTCTATTTTATTAAAATGTTTTCCTAAGTGCCAATATTTTAACATTTTAATAATTTTTATGAAATGTATCATATATTTATTTGTGTATAAGGTAAAATGAACATAATTCTATATACCACTTTAGTTTAAAATCAAAGGAAATGCTATGACACTATGTATAGCTTGCAGTTGTTCAATATGAATTGACAATTACCCAACCATAGCATTCATAGCTGAAAGACCTGGGCTTCATATTCCATCTGGTACTTCTTTGAGTCATGCAACTCTCATGATATTCTTTGGTTTGATGTTCAAAGTAAAAAAATGTACTTCAAGAGTTTTAATGGAGTCTCATTATCTATAAATAGTTACTATATAGATAAACAAACAAACAAGCAAACAAACAAAAAACAACACTCTGAATCTTTTCAGTTATGCAGTTATGGTACTTAGCTCACAGGTTGAAATCCCAAGATCATAGAATACAGGAGAGGAAGATTTAATGTTATGGTGGGAGAAGAAGCTGTAAATAATTGATGTGTCCAGGGTTAGCTGTGCATGGACTGAGGCTTGGAGATGGACTTGTGTAGCCAAAGGGCTCCTGAAGGTCCCTGTGAACATAGGGGTTGGGGAACCTGACAGTAGACAGAGAAGAACATCGTATTCAAACATCCTTAGTTTTCAGGGATGCAGAAGGTTTTTCCTGTGCATAGTTCCTTGTGTGCTCAAGTTCAGCCTCTGCGCTGTGTTTCCCATTATGTTGGGGCTCCAGAAATAGTTATTTAGGCTGTGGTTTTGCCCAAACCATAAAGTGGCAGCTCAAATTCACAGCTGCAACATACAGATGCCTGCACCATATGCTACCATTCTAAAGATCTTCTCAATATAAGCTGGGATGCCATTTCTTAAGGAAGAGAGGGGCTAAATTATTAGGCAAATTGATCGGAATTAATATTAGCATGATTAAGTCTGAACTTAATCTGCTTTCAACATTCTCATTTTGGTTCTTTTCAAAATCCAATTAACTTATACAGCTGATTAGCATTTGTGAGTTCTGATTTTACAGCCTGCAAATTTCTCTCACCATTGCCTTCTCTTTCATTTTCATTACTTTAATCCAAATATTACAAAGAGGTTTGACAAAGTATTTGAACATTAGCCAATCTCAAGTCTGAAAATGGTATGTACAGCTATCATTAGTTAGGTTTACTGAAGCCAAACAACATCTTTAAAACAGACAAGTAGGAGGAACCATAAAAGCTAACACAGGTGCCAAACCCGATGACATAAAGTATGTAAAAATAGCATGTTTACCACATCTGAATGCTCCCTTCTTTATTTTCTGATAACAAGCAAATAAACAACCAACATTACAACATAATTATATTTCTCCCTGGAGAGAATAAAGAAAGTAAGTCTTTCCATTTATTAGGAACTTGACTTTATTTTTTTGAAAACACTTATAATATTAAATGATATATATTTTTATTTAACAATTCCAAACACATGCCAATCTTGTAGTATTGACAAGAACAAATGAAAGAATAAATGACAATGCCATGCACTTTCTGTAAAACTACTATGTGATCATACCATTCTTTCCAAAAGGTAAATAAAATGGTTGCCAATTTAAAGTTGATTCCCGGGCAAACTGAAGAGCTTCTAAACTTTTTAAGTGTAGGGAATTCAGTTCTCAGCTTTGAGTTTCTTTGGGGATCTTGAGCTTAGGCTTTCTTTACTGAATGAGGCATGAGGAAAAAGAGATATGTCCCAAATTTGTCAAAGTAGAAACATTAGGAAAGACTCCAAAGAATACTTCCCTTTTCTGAGAAATATTGATTCTCTTAACCCTTGTACTCAGTGGAAGGAAGGAATAGTTTTTGCTGAGAATTTCTGTCAGCAGCAAAATGGCACCAGGTGTCAGAATAGACCTCAGTTCAGCAACCTTGGTATTTGAGTTCTGGCTAGGAACGAATTCAGATCCAAGACTTAAACTATAAGAGGAAGTTTAATTAGAGAGCCACAGAGGTAGAAGAAGTGAGCCGTAGAAAACATGGGCTCAGGAAACAAGCTACAGAGGCAAAAGAAAAGCCCTTGGAGCTTAGGAGAAAGAGAGAGGCAAGGAAAACACCCCTGGGGGCAAGAGAGTGGAAAAAGATAGTGGGTGCTCCTTAGAGAGAGCTGCCTGAGAAGAGGGTGGGGAAAGTGTGCTCAAGAGAGAGCCTCACTGGGTCCTCCATCCTGAGAGTTTTTATCTCCTCTCTTAAGGCAGGAATCTTAAAGGAGGTCCCAGGGGAGGATCTCAATAGAATATTCATCATCTTTTCCAAGTCTGATTGGTCTGTACGGATTGGTTGGTACTAGAGGCAGGTGTGTGTGGGGGGGAGGATGGTCATTAGTCATTGCATCTGGTCCTGTTGTCAGCCATAGTGTCACTTCATCTGGTTTTGCTGCTTTTTGGTTCTGGAGCTGAAACAAAACTGAGGCCTAGATGTTATCTCTAGGGCTTACTACTTAAGGGTGTGGTTGTGCAAAGACTTGTTTGGGAGTTTTATGAGGCTGTTCTCAGGCTTTCTTTTCCTACTCTAAGGGGGTCTACCACAGGACTAACAACATGCCAGGAAAGGAAAGATCAGGGGAGGGCATGGAACGGAATGATCAGCAATACGGTAGGGGAGGTAAGGTCATTCTGGCGATGAGGTCCTTGTTTTCCTAGGTACCTGGGGCTCTCTGAACTAGCAACATTTCACACCTGGACTTTTGTTCATAATGTGCTTATGCCTGTCTAACTGCATACTACATTTCTACTCACAAACGTGTCTTCACATGTGTTTTTAGTCGAAATCCTTGCTTCTTTGTTGCCTAAGAAACTTTGTTATTTCAGGATTTGTCCCTGACACAAAATACAAATTTATGCAATTCAAGCAAAAAAGATAACACTTTATAAATAGTGTCACAGGGCTATAGAAAATATGAACCTGTTATTCAATTTCTTTATTCTGTTTTGTGTTATCAGCTCATATAGCCCCTAACCATTGAATGATGGAAGGTCGAGATCACAATTGCTTAGACCAAGGCTGGACATCTGATTCAGAAAACATTGTCTCAATTTTACCTTTACCCAAAACTGGCGCGCGCGCGCGCACACACACACACACACACACACACACACACACACTATATATATATATATATATATATATATATATATATATATATATATCCTACATTATAATAGAGAAACATGCAAATTGACCGCACCTCCGCTATGCCCATGATTGGGCCTGCCAGAGGCTGGGGGCGGGACTCCGAGTGGCCTATCTGGCCGTTGAGAAAACCAAGATGGCGGTGCCAAATCCTCTTAGTTCCGGGGGTCCTGGTGAGTGATGGCAACCCTAGAGGGGCGTGGTATGCACAGCCAGCAGCCTCCCAGGGGTCCCGGGACCCATCCCGACCCGGGGGAGCGTGGCCGGGCACGGCCAGCAGCCTCCCGGTGGTCCCGGGACCCATCGCGACCCGGGGGGCGTGGCCGGGCACGGCCAGCAGCCTCCCGGGGGTCCCGGGACCCATCGCGACCCCGGGGGGCGTGGCCGGGCACGGCCAGCAGCCTCCGCGGGGTCCCGGGACCCATCGCGACCCGGGGGGGTGTGGCCGGGCACAGCCAGCAGCCTCCGGGGGGTCCCAGGTTCAATCGTGACCCGGGGGGGCGTGGCCGGGCACAGCCAGCAGCCTCCGGGGGTCCCAGGTTCAATGGCGACCCGGGAGGGCGTGGCCGGGCACGGCCAGCAGCCTCCCGGGGGTCCCGGGACCCATCGTGACCCGGGGGGCTTAGCCAGGCACGGCCAGCCGCCTCCCGGGGGTCCCAGGTTCAATCGCGAACCGGGGGGGCGTGGCCGGGCACAGCCAGCAGCCTCCCAGGGGTCCCAGGTTCAATCGCGACCCGGGAGGGCGTGGCCGGGCACGGCCAGCAGCCTCCGCGGGGTCCCGGGACCCATCGCGACCCGGGGGGGTGTGGCCGGGCACAGCCAGCAGCCTCCCGGGGGTCCCAGGTTCAATCGCGACCCGGGAGGGCGTGGCCGGGCACGGCCAGCAGCCTCCCGGGGGTCCCGGGACCCATCGCGACCCGGGGGGCTTGGCCAGGCACGGCCAGCAGCCTCCCGGGGGTCCCAGGTTCAATCGCGACCCGGGGGGGCATGGCCGGGCACAGCCAGCAGCCTCCCGGGGGTCCCAGGTTCAATCGCGACCCGGGAGGGCGTGGCCGGGCACGGCCAGCAGCCTCCGCGGGGTCCCGGGACCCATCGCGACCCGGGGGGGTGTGGCCGGGCACAGCCAGCAGCCTCCCGGGGGTCCCAGGTTCAATCGCGACCCGGGAGGGCGTGGCCGGGCAAGGCCAGCAGCCTCCCGGGGGTCCCGGGACCCATCGCGACCCGGGGGGGCTTGGCAATGGCACGGCCAGCAGCCTCGGTGGGGTCCTGGGACCCATCGCGAACCGGGGGGGTGTGGCCGGGCACAGCCAGCAGCCTCCCGGGGGTCCCAGGTTCAATCGCGACCCGGGGGGGCGTGGCCGGGCACGGCCAGCAGCCTCGGTGGGGTCCCAGGTTCAATCGCGACCCGGGGGGGCGTGGCCCGGCACGGCCAGCAGCCTCCGCGGGGACCCATCGCTACCCGGGGGGGTGTGGCTGGGCACAGCCAGCAGCCTCCCGGGAGTCCCAGGTTCAATCGCGACCCGGGAGGGCGTGGCCGGGCACGGCCAGCAGCCTCCCGGGGGTCCCCGGACCCATCGCGACCCGGGGGGCTTGGCCGGGCACGGCCAGCAGCCTCCCGGGGGTCCCAGGTTCAATCGCGACCCGGGAGGGCGTGGCCGGGCACGGCCAGCAGCCTCCCAGGGGTCCCAGGTTCAATCGCTACCCGGGAGGGCGTGGCCGGGCACGGCCAGCAGCCTCCGCGGGGTCCCGGGACCCATCGCGACCCGGGGGGGTGTGGCCGGGCACAGCCAGCCGCCTCCCGGGGGTCCCAGGTTCAATCGCGACCCGGGAGGGCGTGGCCGGGCACGGCCAGCAGCCTCCCGGGGGTCCCGGGACCCATCGCGACCCGGGGGGCTTGGCCAGGCACGGCCAGCAGCCTCCCGGGGGTCCCAGGTTCAATCGCGACCCGGGGGGGCGTGGCCGGGCACAGCCAGCAGCCTCCCGGGGGTCCCAGGTTCAATCGCGACCCGGGAGGGCGTGGCCGGGCACGGCCAGCAGCCTCCCGGGGGTCCCGGGACCCATCGCGACCCGGGGGGCGTGGCCAGGCACGGCCAGCAGCCTCCCGGGGGTCCCAGGTTCAATCGCGACCCGGGAGGGCGTGGCCGGGCACAGCCAGCAGCCTCCCGGGGGTCCCAGGTTCAATCGCGACCCGGGAGGGCGTGGCCGGGCACGGCCAGCAGCCTCCGTGGGGTCCCGGGACCCATCGCGACCCGGGGGGGTGTGGCCGGGCACAGCCAGCAGCCTCCCGGGGGTCCCAGGTTCAATCGCGACCCGGGGGGCGTGGCCGGGCACGGCCAGCAGCCTCCTGGTGGTCCCGGGACCCATCGCGACCCGGGGGGCTTGGCCAGGCACGGCCAGCAGCCTCCCGGGGGTCCCGGGACCCATCGCGACCCGGGGGGGCGTGGCCCAGCACGGCCAGCAGCCTACTGGTGGTCCCGGGACCCATCGCGACCAGGGGGCGTGGCCGGGCCCAGCCAGCCGCTCCCGGGGTGAGGTCCCTGGGCGATCGCCACCCTCGCCTAAATGGCTGGTGCTGAGAGGGATCAATGGGGCCAGTGGAAGGAGCAGGTGGTAGTTGACCATCGAGGCCATCTGCAGCAGCCGGATGCAGAGCTGGGGTCCACGTTCTCCAGGTTGGCCTCCGTGGGGCCCGTGTTGCACCCATAGTAGCCGAGTGGGCATGCTGGCATAGTAGCCCCAGCATGAGGCCAGCTTCCCAAGCCAGGCTGCGGAGGGAGGGAGGGCCTCTGGGCTGGGAGCACTCCCCCACCCCAGTGGACAGGGCACAGAGAGCAAGCAGCAGAGAGCTACTAGAGGTGGTGGGTGTGGTGGCCTGGCTTCCAAGAGGCTGGCTTCAGCTGCTGTGGCCTGCACTGAGGTGGCTGGTGGTGGGGGCAACTGCATGGGCGCATCCGAGGCTGGGGCACTGGGAGACGTGGGACTGCAGCCCAGAAAGCGAGGCTCCGGAGGACCTGGTCACCGACCCCGGGCATTAAAGCCGCCTCCTACAAGATGTATCCTAGCCTAGGTGTGTGGGAAGCAGATTCAGGAACCTCTCCCTTTGCGGCGTCAGAGCCCAGGCCTGCCAGCACCCCAGAGGAGACCCCCACCAGGATCGGGGGCGTGACCAGTCTCTAAACCAGGGTGGCCCTTAGCCTAGGCCTGCCAGCACCCCAGAGAAGACCCCCACCAGGATCGGGGGCGTGACCGGCCTCCAAACCGCCAGTGACCCTAACCCAGGCCTGCCAGCCCCCCAGAGGAGATCCCCATCAGGATCGGGGGCGTGACCAGCTTCTAAACCTCCCGCAGCCCTAGCCCAGGCCTGCCAGCACCCCAGAGGAGACCCCTGCCAGGACTGGGGTCATGGCCAGCCTTCAAACTGTGGCGGCCCCTAGCCCAAGGAGGCCTCCTGGCCGAGGACACCTGAGTCTGTTCTTGACCTAGGGCCGGGCTCTCCCCGCAAGGGACTCAGAAGCCGCCAGAGTCTAACTGCCAGTCTCTGGGAGTGCATCCACTGTCCACCAAAAAGTAGGGCCATCAAACCATTCAGTCTCAGTGCAGGCACAGGTCTGTGGCTGATGGGGTGGAGGCCAGACCAAAACAAAACAGCAGAAACACCCTGCCCACCTGGGCGGGTACTGCTGTAGTCCACGTGGCCTGGGCAGTGTAGAAAGCGCTACCTTCTCCCAGGTCCTGTGCTGGCACCGCCGCCTCGATCACCCTCAAGCCCCCCTGAGTCCTGACAGCAAAGTGTGTGGGGCATTCTGCAGGAGTTGTGCCGTTCTGGGTGCTTTTGCCCAAAGACACACTTTGGGATGAATTCAGAGCCACATCTCATTTCCCATGACACTGGAAGAACCATGTAAAAGGATTTTGACAAAAGCTTTCCACATCTCTGTTTATTCTTTTGAATCCATAAAACGACCTTAAAAAAAGCATCCGGGCCACCTAAGAAAGAATGCACTTTCTGGCCAGAGCACGCAGGATTCTTTTGCCCAACAGGTTAAAGGGAGCAGAGCTGGCACAGTGGGAATGGCCCTGGTGCCCTATGAGGAGACCGGGGGAATGGGGTTGCCGAAATTCCATAAGCCTCTTGCCACCTTCTCCTTTGCAAACCACACCATCCAGATCCACCAGGACTGGAGGCAACTGGGAATCACAGCCGTGATTTGGGACATGGTAAGCAAATCTTGAGGGGCCTCTGTAAACATCTGCAACTGATTATAAGACTGGTCTTTATTTAAAAAGAAATAAAAGAACAGCTTTGTTGAGATATAACCCATATACTGTACATGTCACCTAAAGTGTACAATGAACTGGTTTTTTAAAGTAAATTCAGAGTGGTACAACCATCACCATGCTCAATTTTTAAATATCTTCATGACCCATCCCCTCCAAAAAAAACTTCTACCCACTGGAATCACTTTCCTGATCATCTTCCCCAAAATAGATTGCACTTTAAAGGTGGGTAAAGGAAAGCTGAGGGAAGTTAAAACACTGCACAAAGGATATTGTAAGATGACAAAGCCCAAAGTGAAGATCATGTGTTTTCTTTAAAATATATATATTTTTAAAATTTCAGAAAGGGAGAGGGAGAGAGAGATAGAAACATCAATGATAAGAATCACTGATCAGCCGAAACTGGTTTGGCTCAGTGGATAAAGCGTCGGTCTGTGGACTGTAAGGTCCCAGGTTTGATTCCGGTTAAGGGCATGTACATTGGTTGAGGGCACATACCCTGGTGGGGGGTGTGCAGGAAGCAGCTGGTCGATGTTTCTCTCTCATCGATGTTTCTAGGTCTCTATCCCTCTCCCTTCCTCTCTGTGAAAAATCAATAAAATATATTAAAAAAAAAAAAAAAGAATCACTGATCAGCTGCCGCCCACAGGCCCCTTACTGGGGATTGAGCCCGAAACCCAGGCATGTGTGCCCCTGATCAGAATCAAACCTGGACTCTTCAGTCCACAGGCCGATGCTCTCTCCATTAAGCCAAACTGACCAGGGCCATGTGTTTTCTTCAAGTTCTGCGTGGTTGTAATGGTCCCCAAATCTATACTAATAAAAGGGTAATATGCTAATTAGAGTGGTTGTCTTCCGGACATCTTTCCAGACAAAGCCACAGTGGCTACAAAGGCCAAGGCTCAGGCAGCCATAACCAGCTGCAGTGGCAGCATCATTGGGGTTATGGGGGTGGTGCCTCCAGAGGGAGGCCAGACGGGGGGCCAAGGCACAGGCAGTTTGGGGTGATCAGGCTGATAGGGGAGGGCAAGGTAGGGGCAATCAGGCTGGCAGGAGATCAAGGTAGGGGCAAGCAGGCAGGCAGGCAGTGGGGTTAGGGACAATCAGGCAGGCAGGCAGGTGAGTGGTTAGGAGCCAGCGGTTCCGGATTGTGAGAGGGATGTCCGACTGCTGGAAGTTGGACATCCCCTGAGGGGTCCCAGATTGAAGAGGGTGCAGATTGGGCTGAGGGGCACACCCCCCCTACCCCCACCCCCAGTGCACGAATTTCGTGCACCGGGCCTCTAGTATCTATATATATATCTATATATATATCTATATCTATATATATATATCTATATATATATATATATATATATATATATATATAGTGTGTGTATATGTATGTATGTATTATCTAGCCAATTTGGCTCAGTGGATAGAGCATGGGCCTGAGGACTGAAGGGTCCCAGGTTCGATTCTGGTCAAGGGCACATGCCCATTTGCAGGCTCAATCCCCAGTGGGGGGTGTGCGGGAGGCAGCCGATCAATTCTTCTAATCATTGATGTTTCTATCTCCTCTCTCTCTCCCTTCCTCTCTGAAATCAATAAAAAATATATGAATGTTTTTTTACTTATGTTTTCTTTTTCACTTCAGTATACATTAATTGAGAATATATTCCATATCAGACAATGCTTGAGAGATTTGAGAAACATCAATAAACAAAACAGAGATCCTGGTTCTCTTGGAGCATAAACTGAGCAGACTATGTAACCCGTTTGCTTGATATCTGCCTTGGGTTCGTATCACACCTAAAATAAAGTCTAAGTCCCTTAGCATGGAATATAGATCTGAGGCGATCTGACCTTTGCCTACTGTTTGCTCACCAAATTCAGTGGCACTGCCCTTGGTGTTCCTGAGATGAGCTCAGCCTTTCCTATTTCCTTTGGACCTAACTTTCTTGTGCCTGAAACATGGCTGGCTCACATCGTTGAAGGGCTAATTATCCTGGTCTTACAGGTCTCAGCTTAAATGTCACCACTTCAAAGATTACATTTCTCATCACACCCCTAAAAACCAACCAAACTAAAAACAGAAGAACACCACCCACTGCCAAGTCTTCAGACCATGCTATTACTTCTTTCCTTAATCAGCCCAAATTAGCATGCTCGTTGAATTATTCGCTTGTTTATCCTATCTCTTCTCTTTTTATGATTGTAAGCTCTATAAGAGCAAGTGTATACTTTCCTATTCACTGTCTCATTTCCAGCCATTAAATTAGTGTTTGAAATTTATTAAGCAGGCATAAAATGTATTGTAGAATGAACAAATAAATAAATAAGTGAATTCATATGTATTTGAGCTTTTCTTAATGTAAAAAAGTCAAACTAATTTTGCAAAAGAATTACCCATCCAATATTAATGCACTGCTAAAAGTGAAACATGATGAGAATATACCTAATTTCTCTAATTGAAAGACTGATAAAGAAGTGAAAAACAAGAAAAAAAGCTCATTTCTGAGTAATTTGAGGTCATGTAATCCTTTTATTTTTTTGCTTATAAATTGCATGATTATTAGAATTATGCCTACACATAAAATAGACTTTTCTTGCACCCTGGGTATTTTGAGAAATATTTAATTCAGGACTATAAATCACAAAGGAAAATGATTTATGTAAATTTAGAATTCATTAGCATGTATTAAATTATTTTTCCTACAATAGAAATGAATAGAAAAAGTCAAATAGATCAGGTTGGTGAGAAAAAATTAAAAAGAAGAAAGAAAAGCAATTTGCTAATAATCACTTTACTATGTTGATAAATAATGAAAAATGGATAAGTTCCAGGCTGTAGGAGTCTTTTACCTTCATTGTAATTCAAATTGAGTACAAGGGATCATTCTTTTCCTGTTTACAATAAATAGTTGACTTTATGGCTCAGTTTATAGGTATTTTGCACATGACAATGCATTTGATCATGAAAACAACTTTCATTAACTACTTGTAAAAGCTCTACTGCCATTGTTACTGGACTGAAGGTGTCCACTTGCCTACATGCATCAAAGCCCAATAGCAGCCGAGATAGTCTTGCTTTATTAGTTGAAGAAAGTTTGTTAATTATGGCGACTAAAGGAGTTAGGATTGCCTGGCTGGTGTGGTTCAGTGGTTGAGCATTGACCTATGAACCAGGAGATCACATTTTAAAAATATATATATTCTTGTTGATTTCAGAGAGAAAGGGAAAGGAAGAGGGAGATAGAAACATTGATGAGAGAGAATCACTGATCCGCTGCTTCATGCCTACCCCCCACTGGAGATAGAGCCAGCAACCTGGGCATATAATCTGACCTGGAATTGAATCTCAACCTCCTGGTTCAGAGGTCAATGCCTATCCACAAAGCCACACAGGCTGGGTGAGGTCACGGTTTGATTCCCAGTCAAGGCACATGCCTGGTTTATAGGCTCGATTCCCAGTAGAGGGTGTGCATGAGACAGCTGATCAGTGATTCTTTCTTATCATTGATGTTTCTATCTCTTTCTCCCTCTCTCTTCCTCTCTCAGAAATCACTAAATACATATTTTTTTAAAAAAGTAGAAGAAAAAAATAACAGAGGAACATAGTTAAAAGAGTAAAATTGCAACAATTATGCACCCATCAATAAACACTTTAAATGTAAATGGCTTAAATTCACCAATCAAGACATAAGGTAGTTGAATAGATAAGAAAGTGAGACTCATATATATGCTGTGTACAAAAGACACACCTTAGAACAAAAGATACATAGAGACTAAAAGTTAAAGGATGGAAAAAAAATTTTTATGCAAATAGAAATGAAAAATAAGAAGCTGGGATAGCAATACTTATATCTGACCAAATAGACTTCAAAACAAAGAATATATAATAGGACACAAAAAAAGGATACTACATAATGATGAAGAGAGCAATCCAACAAGAAAATATATCACCTTTGTAAACATTTATGCACCAAACATAGGAGCACCTAAATTTGAAAAGTATATGTTGATGGACAAAAAGGGAGAGAGTGACAGTAATACATTAATATTAGAAAAATTTAACATGTAATTTAAATCAAAGGATAGATCTTCCAGAAAGAAAATCAGCAAGGAAATAGCAGCCTGAAATGATACACTAGATTAGATGGATTTAATTGATATCTTTGAAGAATTTCACCCCTAAGCAGCAGAATATGCATTCTTTTCATGTGCACATGGAACATTTTCCCAGGATATACCATCTTTTAGGACACACAAAAAAATCTCAATAAATTTAAGAAGATTGAAATCATATCAAACATCCTTTCTAACCATAATAATATGAAATTAGAAATTAATCACAAGAAAAAAACTTAAAGACAAAGAAGGCATGGAGGCTAAATGACATGTTATAAACAATGACTAGGCTGAAAATGAGATCAAGGAAGAAAGTAAAAAAACAAAAAAAAACAAACAAAAAACACTGAAACAAATGAAAATAAGAACACAAGAACCCAAAATCTATGGGACACAGCAAAAGCAGTCCTAAGAGGGAAATTCATAGCCTTATAGACCTACCTCAACAAAGAAGAAAAATTCCCAATAAACAATCTAACTTTACATTTAAAAGGGACTGGAAAAAGAACAACAAATGAAGCCCAACATGAGCAGAAGGCTGGAAATAATAAACATCCTAGCAGAAATAAATGAAATTGAGTGTTTAAAAAAATACAAAAGATCAATGAAACCAAGAGCTTTTCCTTTGAAAAGATAAATAAGAATCACAAACTTATAACCAGGCTCATCAAGAAGAAAAGAGAGAAAGGACCCAAATAAATAAAATCAGAAATGAAAGAATAAAAGTCATAACTGACAGAAAGAAATGCAAAGGATTTTTTTTTTTTTTTTAAATCTGAACAACTATATGCTAACAAATTGGGTAATCTGGAAGAAATTGATAAATTTCTAGAAAACATATAATTTTCCAAAACTGAATCAGGAAGAATTAGAGAATCTGGATAGACAAATTACAACTAGTGAAATTAAAGCACTAATTAAAAAAACTCTCAACAAACAAAAGTCCTGAACAAGATGGACTCACAGGTGGATTGTACCAAACATTCAGAGAAGAACTAACACCTTTTCTTCTCAAACTAATCCAAAAAATTTAAGAGTAGGGAAGACTCCTAAGCTTATTTTATGAGGCCACCATTCTAAAAACAGTTAAGACCCTACAAAGAAAGAAAATTATAGGCCAATAACCTTAGTGAACATAGATGCTAAAATCCTCAACAAAATATTAGCAAACTGGGATCCAGCAATACATTAAAAAGATTAATCACCATAATCAAGTTGGATTTATTTTGTAGATGCCAGTTTAGTACAATATCTGCAAATCAATAAACATAATACACCCATAAACAAAATGAAGGATTAAAATTACATGGCATATTGATAAGATGCAGAAAACCTTTTGATAAAATCCAACACTCATTTAGATAAAAACTCTCAGTAAAGTGGGAATAGAAGGAACCTACCTCAACTTAATAAAGGCCATATATGACAAACTCACAGCTAATATACTCAGTGGGTAAGGACTAAAATAATTGCTGTTAAGATTGGAACGAGATAGGGATGTCAGCTTTCACCACTCTTTTTCAACATAGTATTAGAAATCATAGCTACAGCAGTCAGACAAGAAAATGAAATAAAAGGCATCCAAATTGGAAATAAATAAATAAAACTGTCCTTATTTGCAGATGACATGTCACTGTATATAGAAAGCCCTAAAGATTCTACCAAAAAAGTACTAGAACTGATACATAAATTCAGTAAAGTATCAGGATAAAAAATTACCCAGAAATCATTTGTTTTATATAGACCAATAATGAACTATCAGAAAGGAAAACTAAGAAAACAATCCCATTCACAATTGCATAAAAAAATTTAAAAAACACCTAGTAATAAATTTAATCAAGAATATAAAAGACCTGTACTCAGAAAATTATATGACACTGAAGAAAGAAGTTGAAAATAGAAACAATTAAGTGGAAGTGATGATAACAGGAACGGTGAGCTGAGGTTATTTTCCCCCGGAGTCATGTGATGCCAAAGAATGAGTTCCATGACCAGAAGATTTAAGCAAAAGTGTGGAAAATTTATTACAAGTAGATTCAGACTCCCCAGTGGGGAGGGGGCCCAAATAACAGGTTGCCCCCATTAGCCTTGTAGTCCAGGAGTATATATTTGCTACAAGCCTGCTCTATGTCTACCTGTGTCACCACCTGATTGATTTCCTAATTGTTTTTGCCCAGCAATGGACCTGAACTTTCTCTGTTTCTATGTGCATGTACACCTTGTTGCTGCAGGCCCTCCCTTGTTTTTCCATGCCTCTCACTCTGTGTCCAAAAATGTTTTATTATTTCTGCTTGGTTGGTTTCTGTGATAAGGTTTTCTCAAACTGCTGTGTCTGCCCCTGCCTATGTTCCACCTGCCTTTGTTTTCTACTGGACCCCTGCCCTATCTGCCTGCATTTCAAGTTAACCCTCTCAGAAGCATATACTGTGTTCTTAAATAGAGATAATTAACATCATTGAAATGTCCCTACTACCCAAAGCAATCGATAAATTCAATGCAATTCCTATCAAGATACCAATAGCACCCTAGCCAGTGTGGCTTAGTTAGTTAGACCATGGTCCTGTGCACTGAAGGGTCATGGGTTTGATTCCAGGTCAGGGCACATGACCTGGTTGTGGGTTCATTTCCCAGTTGGGTTCCCATGAAGGAACTCTCAAGATTGTGAATTTCTATACCATACATGTCTGTGTAAAACAGATTCTGGACATACGGAGATGAAGCAGAAACAGTGCCAAGGAAAGACACTTTGCAAAGGTACCAAGGAAGGAATCTAAGGCAATTTTGTCCTATTTGACAAATTGCTCTAACCAGGCTTTGAACGTAAACAAACATTACTTATCTTTTCAGTGGGTTCTCAATGTAAGCAGAAATCACAGTTACTTAATTGACACAATCATTGTAACTTTACAGCTTTTACTGCTTTTGGTCTTATAAATTCTATAATGAGATTCTGGTCCTTTTTTGTTAGTACAGCAAAGTTAGCCAATTCATTTATCTACTCTCAGAGAAAATGTATTATTCTCAAAATATTCCTTAACACTTTTAGTGTTTTAAATATTTACTTAAATAATATTTATTTAAATAATGCCCTCCTCCTTTTTAAGTATAATTGTGTAGATGACCTTTTCACACATATAGTTAGATGCTTTGTGTTAGCAAAAATTCCTCTCCAATTCCATCCAGGTTGCTGCAAATGGTAAGAACATTATGCTGAGTGAAATAAGCCAGTCAATGAACGAAAAATACCACATGATCTCACTCATTTATGGATAATAAAGAACATTATAAACTTGAACAAAAAGATAGATACAGAGGCAGTAAAGCATCAAACAGTCTGTCAAATTACAGCAGGAAAGTTAGGGAGAGGTGGGGAAGATAAGAGATCAACCAAAGGACTTGTATGCATGCATATAAACATAACCAATGGATGCAAAACTCTGGGGGGTGAGGGCATATATGGGAGTGGGGTGGGGGGGCAATGGTAAGATATGTACACATATAAGACCTTAATAAAAAAAATTGAAAAAAAAATTCCTCTCCAGATGATGCTATTCAGAGCAACCAGAAAGCAAAGCTGTGCAAATGCCATGTCACTCACAGTGCTCCTTCCTATCAATGAGGGTATGGAGGGGAAACTGACACATGTTATAACAATAGAATGTTGCATAAGTATAAAAGGGAATGTGTATATGGTCATAAATCTAAACAAAATTTGAAGTACATATGAAAGGGAGATTGAAAGACAAAATCTATCAAGGCAAATCATGTTATGTAAACCTTTTTCTACAGCTCACCTGTTAACACAATAGCATATTTTAAAAGATATGAAAGGTTGTATAGTAAGAATTAAAATAATAAGGCAGAGAAAAAAAAGTTCAAAAATATATGTCTGTTTTGTTCCTAGCTTGTGTATCCACAAATTGTAGCTAGCTGGAAAAAAATTATGAATGCATTTACATCGATCTTGATTCCAAGAGGAATAATGCAGCATTGAGTTACTGAGCAGCAATAAAGAGTAGTTAGGATAAACTAGAGTCTAGATTACCTGGGCATTTCAATATCATTCTATTTGATTTAGCATTGCATGCATTTCCCTTTGGGAGCAAAAGGAGATTGTCTGTATCTTAGTCCTTATTTATTATCTGTTGTAAGGAAGGAAGATTGAATAGATTTTTGCTAGATCTGACTGAATCGGCAACCTGGGGGAAGAAGTAGTTGAAATTGACTGGGAAGAGGAAAAGTGATTCTTGTTTGAAAAAAACAAATTGGAAAGTGTGAACCATGTCAAAGGTTTGTTCTGAAAGTGTTCACTTGTCAAAATTGAGAAGTAGAAATTGTAAGAACAGAAAACGGGCTTTCCTTTTCTTTGCCGGGGCCTTCCCACAACTTATGAGAAGCCCCTGGTAATTAAACCCCAAGATTGTTGCCTCCTCTGATTCAAACAGTCCCTCTGTTCAAACTGTGGGACAAGCTACTCTCAAGGCTGCATTCTTCCAACCCCCTCCTTTCTGCTGTTTTAACAGCTTCAGGATAATTTGCTCCTACCCTCATCCCCTTCAGACAAATCTCTTTTGAACTCTTCATAACTTTTGTGCTAAGTGTGCTTTACAGGCTTGGGAAAAATAGTGATTAAGACACCTCTTTAGGACATCTGCCAGGCTGTTTCCTGGAAAACAAACAAACTGTAACTTTTCAAGACAACTCCCCAGTATTTGATCAAATTCAACACAATCTCCCTCCCTTTCTTGTAGCTTAGCAACAACACTGTTTGCTCTTTAAAAATGCAAGCCATGCCCAGCTAGTGTAGCTCAGTGATTTAGATTTGACTTATGAGCCAGGAGGTCACTGTTTTATTCCTGGTCAGGGCACATGCCTGGGTTTCCGGCTCGATCCCCAGTAAAGGGCATGCAGGAGACAGCTGAACAATGATTCTCTCTCATCATTAATGTTTCTATCTCTCTCTGCTCTCCCTTCCTCTCTCTAAAGTCTCTCTCTCTCTCTCTCTCTCTCTCTCTCTCTCTCTCTATATATATATATATATATATATATATATATTTTTTTTTTTTTTTTAATGCAAGCTACTCTTTCTTTCCTGCTCTGTATTGACTAGCAATCCTTGGGCCTTTCCTCCCTTGGCAAGCAAAATGAATTTTCTTTCTTCATCTATGTCTTCTCTCAGTTGTGAATTCTTTCATAACCTGTGTCACCAGCTGAACCCTAACAGAAATGTTATATGTTGTTGTTTGCCTCTGGCTCTATTTCTTTCATTCCTCTCTGAAGGTTTTCTCATTAATGTTCATGAGAAGAGGTCTTGGAATTTTGATTTGGAAAGAAATGTAAAATATGACTGTTTTATATGTGGTCACTTATTAAACAGTACCTCAGAATCTAATCACATTGAAGATGAATTATAAATGCAGTAATGTGGAGCAGTGGGCTCAACCCTAAAGAAACTGAGATTAAGAAAATTTCAGTGAAGAGATAAATATTTTTTCTTTTCATTAAATTTACTGGGGTGACATTAGTAAATAAGATTATATAGGTTTCACTCTGGCCTGTGTGGGTCATGGTTAGAGCTTTGCCCGCCCTCCCCCGGATAAGAGGGTTATGGGATCAATTCACAATCAAGGACATGTACCTGGGTTGTGGGTTGCAAGAGGCAACCATTAGGCAACCAATAGAGTGTCTCTCTCACATCAATGTTTCTCTCTCTCTTTCTCCCCATCCCACCCTTCCACTCTCTGAAAATCAATGGAAAAAATATCCTGTGGTGAAGATTAAAAAACAAACAAAAAATAGATTATATAGGTTTCAAATGTACATTTCTATTATACATGATCTGTATATTGCATTGTATGCCTACCCCCCCCAAATTAAATCATCTTCTGTCACTATATATTTGGCCCCCTTTATCCTTTACTACCCCTATCCCCTTACTTCTGGCAACCAGCATACTGTTTTTCTGTGTCTATGAGTTTCAGTTTTATTTTATTTTATTTTTTAAATTTCTTTATTGATTAAGGTATCACATATTTGTCCTCATCCCCCCATTCCCAGCCCACACCCCTCCCCACACATGCCCCCACCCCCCTGTTGTCCTTAACCGCTGGTTAGGCTCATATGCTTGCACACAAGTCCTTTGGTTGATCTCTCCCCTTTACCCCCACCCACCCCTACCTTCCCTCTGAGGCCCGACAGTCTGATCCATGCATCCTTGTTTCTGGGTCTGTTCTTGTTCATTAGTCTATGTTGTTCATTATTTCCCCTAGATGAGTGAGATCATGTGCTATTAGAAATACACTTATAAGAACCGAAAATGAGACAAGCAATAATGGTTATGCTGACAGGCAAATGAATCAGTCTGTAGTGAGTTTCTTTCTGGGCCAACAGTTCTTTTAAGACCCAATTTCAATGTCCAACAGTTCCTTATGTGTACATGTCAGCACTGACATTACAGTTCTGGATGGTGGACAAATGGTGGTAATGCTGGTCTGACCCTCTCTGGTTTGGTCCTGGGCAACCTGTAATGACACACAGCTGTTAACTGCTAGTATGGCAAGGCGACGTCAGCGTCTTCCATCTCTGGACTGCTTCTCTTCTGTCTTGATGGCTGGAGTAGTCCTGTCGATTCCTCTCTGTTGCTGAAATCCACATGGTCTCAGAGTTGTTTTCTGAAAATATACAAACATATTCTTGACTAAAAGTTAATAAAGGAATATTTTCTATAAATTTGACTTGGGATCCTATTTCATTTTTTGCCCAAATGATTTTCCTCTGGCTTGTTTTGGAGTTTCAGTTTTATATTCCACATATGAGTAAAATCATATGGTTCTTAGCTTTTACTGAATGACTTATTTCACTTAGCATGATATTCTCAAGGTCTATCCATGCTGTCACAAATGGCAGTATTTCATCTTTTCTTATGACTGAGCAGTATTCCATAGTATATATGTACTATATTTTCTTTATCTAATCCTTGGTCAAAAAACACTTTGGTTGTTTCATTTTGACCACTGTGAATAGTGCTGCAGTAAACATAGAGGTTCATATATCTTTGTGAATAAATGTTTTTGATACTCAGGAAAAGGATTGCTCGTTCATATGGTAACTCTTTTCTTAATTTTTTGAGAAACCTCCATACTATTTTTCATTGTGGCTGTATCAGTTTACATTCCCACCAGCAGTGAATGAGGGTTCCTTTTTCTCTACAACCTCTCCAATATTTATTACATGCTTGTTAAAAATAGCCATTTTAACAGGTATAAGGTGGTATCTCATTGTAGTTTTGATTTGCATTTACCTAATAGCTATTGAAGATGAGCATCTTTTTATATATCTGTTGGCCATTTGTATATGTTGGAAGAAGATTTTGTTCAGGTCCTCTGCACATTTTTTAAATGAATTGTTTGTTTATTTGTTGTTGAAGTTAAAGTTTAAAGATAAGCTGAGGGAAGAAACTAGAATGATTCGTGGAAATATATTAGATCTAGATACATCAGTATGAACTGATGTTTAGTTTATTACAGATACAGATTGTTACATATAGGAATATTTACAGATATATGTGTATGCACATATAGTTTTTTTGTTTGAGAAAGCTTGTAATAAATGACATTCCTGTAGCAATGAGCATGCTCAGTGTCCAGATATTGTCCACTAATAAGAACCAGGACTCCTTGGAGAAATGACTGATTCTAGTACTGGGGCAGGAAATATACAAGATCATGCCAGCACATAAGGAAGTGTTCCAAAAATCAAAACCCCACTTAAGGAAGGTATGTCAAAGGTAAATAGCAACCAAATGAAAGAGCTCCTGATGGTCAAAATATTAAAAATTTGATGGATAAAATAAAATAGTGTTGAATTATAACCCAAAATATAAAATAAATATTCCTGAGTTCATACTTATAAAAATAAGTGATTGAATCCTATATAATAAAGAGCTAATATGCTAATTAGACTGAGCAGCAGAATGACCATCCACACGACCTTCCAGACAACCATCTGGATGAAACCAGGGCTGCGAGGGCCGGCCGAGGCTGCAAGGGGCTGTGAGTGCCAGTTGACGCTGCGAGGGGATGCGAGGGCTGAACCCCTTGTACGATTTTCATGCATTGGGTCTCTAGTATATAAATAAATGAGCAAGAAAAGACAAATCTCCTATGCAGAAGAATTCTAAATAATCCAGATACATATGCCACACTTCAAGGAGGGGAACATAACTCCCACACCTTAGGGATGGGCTGCAAATATAGTGATTCCCTTAGAAAGTGTACTACAGGGAATGGGGAAATAAAGATTAACTTTGCATTGTAGAGATCTCAGCCAGGCAGCCAAGGCCACTGTTATAAATCACACTGATAGTGCTGTATACTTTTAATGAAGTGACACTTTGCCTCTGTGATCTTCCTCCCTAAAACCTAAAACACTCGTTTTTTGTGTGTGTTTTTTCTCCATGAGAAAAACATCAGACATACTCCAATAATGGGGCATCCTACAAGACACCTGACAAGTTGTCCTCTAAAGCTTGAAAGTCATCAAAATCAAGGAAAGCCTGGGAAACTTTCATAGCCAAGAGGAGCCTAAGGCCATGATTGGCAAACTGCGGCTTGTGAGCCACATGCGGCTCTTTGGCCCCTTGAGTGTGGCTCTTCAACAAAATACCACGGCCTGGGCGAGTCTATTTTGAAGAAGTGGCATTAGAAGAAGTTTAAGTTTAAAAAATTTGGCTCTCAAAAGAAATTTCAATCGTTGTACTGTTGATATTTGGCTCTGTTGACTAATGAGTTTGCTGACCACTGGTCTAAGGAGACATGACAACTGAATGTGATGTAGTATGCTAGAGAGGTTGCTATCACAGAAAAAGTACATTGGGTAAAAGCAAAGGAAATCTCAATGAACAATATATATTATTTATTTAACAGTAATATATCAATATTTATTCATTAGTTGCAACAAATATACCTATCTAAGGAATTAATGATAGGAAAAATTGGGTGTGGGGTGTATGAGAACTCTCCTCTCAAATTTTCTATAAATATAAAAGTGTTCTAAAAAATAAGTCTATTAATAAAATGAGGAAAAAACAACAAAAAAAGGAATGAAGCACTACCGATACATGCTATAATCTAGATGAACCTTGAAAGCATGCTAAATGAAATAAACCAGTCACAGAAAGCCACTTATGACATGACTCAGTTTGTTATGAAATATCCAGATTAGGCACATTTACAGAGACAAGAAAGAGATTAGTGATTGCCAAGGTTTGGGGTTGGGAAGAATGCTGACTGATTGTGAACATGAGTTGTTGCTTATGGATATGGGGTCTTTGTGGGAGATTTTAATGTCTTAGAATTAGATAATGATGATCAATGCACAACTTTGTGAATAGACAAGAAAGATGATCACTGTGATTTATACCTTGCAAGATCTGCTTTAAAAAAATCACTGTAAAGGTTTGTGTTTCTACAACAGGTTTGATGCTGATTCCAGCATTATACTAGACACTTGCATTCTTGGTACTGGTAAAATCAAATAATCAATAAGTAACTGAAAAATATGAGCCAGAACAAAATTATTTCTGAAATTAACCCTTATCAGATAACGAAATAGATGAAAACATGTGTATATGTTATGAGTGTCTGTGTCTGTGTATGAAATGGTGTAATTATATTCTATATTATATTGATGAGAAAACTGAGGCCTGAAAAAGTAAAATAACTTGTCCATGTTCATGAAACTTATAATTAAGACATTATTCGAGACCACATGCCTTTTGAGTAATTAATAATTTCTCCTTGGCCATGGTACTCAGCACTCCTGATTTTGCTTCCTGTCCTTTGCATGAAGGAAACTTTTGGCAAAACTCCCCCCTTGCTTGTGTGTATAGTCCATAATGTGGTACAAGTTTGTTACTTGCTAATTTGCCTCCTGTTCCAAAACTCTGCTGATTTCACCTTAAAAATCAAAGGAATGGTCTTCTTTAAAGTGAATGTGTCTCCTTTGAACATTGTATTATTAATTAATTCACTTAGCATATCACTATCAAGTGAAATAGTAATAAAAAATAGAATCTGATTGATTATGTATGAAACAAGAACTGACAATGACTTATCACATGGCATTTGACAAAGTATAGAGATTCAACGACCAAATTTAACTACTTTATAACTTTGCATGGTATATATGTAACCTGATGTATTTTAATAGAGGTGAATAATGCAAATTATTCTACATTCTGGATTTGTTATTTAAAAATATTTTTCTTATTCATCTCCTGAAAAATAATAATAATAATCATACTCCAGTAATATATACTTAAAATTTGAATGCATATTGATCAATTTATAGAGATACCATAATATAGTGTGTGTTTGAGTGTATACGATAAGAAAATAACTCAGAAAATAATACATTACTGAAAAGTACAGAGATTTTACTAGAAACTGAATGTAACATATTCGGTTAAGTGATTCAGCAAATTAAAAGGAGTGAAAAATATTCAGCATAGAGGAAGCAAATTACCTTAATGTAATGTCTTTAAACCATTAAAATAGATTACATTGTATAAACCAAGTTAAATTTTAAATCAACCATAAAATAACAAAAATTATGTCCTAAAAACGATATGGTAAAATCAATATTGTTCATTTGGAGTGGAAGTATTTTTCTTCCTATTACAAAATATTTTTATTCTCATTCCTTATAAAATAGACAAACGTTTGTGAGGAAAAAGCCTTCATGTAAAAAGGGTTCACTATGCATTATCTGCCAGGATATTGCTCTAATGATTCGAGAAAGAAAAGCTAAGTTATATCTATTTAACTGTGAGATATATTCTAGTAAGTTGCATTCAGTATGATTAAAGAATATAATAAAAAGCCTTTAGACTTTTTAAAATTACCATATTAAAATATAAGAAATAACTATGCAACATACTCTTTAAAAATGTCCTATGTGAATGCCAACTTTTCTTATAAGATACATTTAAGTGCAAATGTATACAGAGCCTAAATACATTTTCTTTGACTTTGTTCTTAAAAAATAAAAATATTGATTTCAGAGAGGAAGGGAGAGAGAGAGAAACATCAATGAGAGAGAATCATTGATCTGTTGCCTCCTGCATGTCCCCCACTGGGGATGGAGCCTGCAACCCCAGCCTGTGCCCTGATGGGGACTCAGTCTTGACCTACTGGTTCATAGGTTGCCACTCAACCACTGAGCCATGCCAGGTGGACTTTGACTTTGTTCTTAGTGTGGTAAAGAGCCCAGTCTCCAGAATCAAAGGAGACAAATCACTCCATCACTTACTAATTTTGTGATGAGGGGAAGTTTACTCAGAGGTTAACGAGTTGATGCTTATAAAATTATTAACATAGGATCCAGTTAATAATTGTTAATAAGATCCAGTTAGTCTTATTAACAATTATTAACTGGATGGATACAAATGCCATCCAGTTCTCCTATGCACAATGTTTGTTCATTTAATTTTTTTACATCTTATAAAATCAATTCCATCAGTATTATTTCTGGGCAAGCTGTTTTCATATCTTGGTTAAGAAAATATTCCCTACCCCTCAAATTATAAAGATATTGAGTTCTCCTTTCTTTCTAGTGCTTCTGTAATATCGCAATCTCTTTATTGTTAACTGATATATATGGTATGTGAGATGAACCTAATTTTACTTTTCCACATGTATAATCAGTTCTTAAATGAAAGCAATATTGCTCATTTTGGAGTAGAAGTATTTTCTTTGAACTGGTCAGTAAACCATTAAGGTATCAGGACAAAAAAAAATCAAGTAAAACTATAAATTTCAAGAGTTTAATTACTGATGAATTACTCAAATATGGCACTCTTAATTCTGGACTCTTCCCAACCAATTTAGCAAGCAGGTTAATGGAGAAAAATACCTCTATGTCAATGACTACTCAAAACGTACACATGCAAACCAGACCACTAGGACAAAAGGAAAAAAAATAAAGTGTGCCTAAGCTATTTCCACTTGGAAACAATTGTAGCAGGCTAGATAGTTCATTATCACTTCAACAGAGGCTTACTAGTAGCTCTTATTCCCTATTCACCTAATAAAATCCAATTTTAACTTTGTATCAGTATAAGCAAAAAATTTTTAATTAATGGAAAAAATAAGTGAATGGTTCAATTTGAGGAAATAATTTTTAAAAAATAGTTTGAGGTTTCTGAATCTATAGACTCAGACTCAGGGAATATCAGACTCATAAACGTGAGAGGTCACAGAAACTATCATCTAAATGTATCCTAGTTTACACCATGAGTAAAACCTAACTTTAAATTGTTACTTATGCCATAGTAATTGTGCTTCATTGTGTCCATTTCTAACTAAGCTTTTAAGTAGCTTATGTAGCCAGGTAAAATTGAGGTTAACTAGATCACCACTTATTTATTAAAATAGTAAATGCAGTAGTGAAAATTTGGAGGGATGACTGTGATGAGTTAACCTTGGGTAGTGGTTTGCTTACAATCTTTGTGTTTAAGTACTGTCTTTGCAAATCAGCATCTATAAGTCTATGAGCTGGTCAACTTCCATAAGTTTCACTGGAAGTGGGGATGATGATGATGATGTTGCACATATCCATAACTCTTTGTTATGAAGATTAAATAATACTTGAAAGCTGCTTATCACAGTGACAAAATTAAAGGAATAAATTTAGCCCTCCATGAGACTCAGAGCAAGCATTAATAATTGAATAAGACACTCATTGTTGCAGACTGCACTAGTTAATAAGAATTGGCCCACAGAATGAACACACCAGCAATTCTTTTACTAGACTGTGATAATTGAAAATAAGTCTGCAAACATCTTCCAAACTTTACGTGTAAAATATGAAATGGTTTGGGATGGCATGACAGGAGACCATTCAATTTATTTCTACGCAATGATAGCTGCAAGAACTGATTGCAAATGATAAGCGGCATGGAGTGACAGGGACATTGGTTTGACTCCCCCTATAGCAAGACTTTGACAGTCTTCACAGCATATATTAACTGGATAAAATACCAACTCTCTGACCATGAAACCTTAGTAAACACAAGGAAAAAGGGAAGATTCATGCCCTTATATATTAGTATATTCATGATCTATTCCTTGATTTCATGTTGTTAATGTTATAATAGTGACTAAAACTCTATTCAAGGTATACGTTTGCTTGTTCTATAAAATTGACAATTTATCACAGTTTTAAAGTGCATTTATATTTAAGTACTTTTAATACTTTGTCTTTGGTATGTACTAGCCTCTAAAAAAGTGGCATTGCCTTAATCAGTTTGGCTCAGTGGACAGAGCATCAGCCTGTGGACTGAAGAGGACCAGGTTTGATTCTGTTCAAGGGCTCATACCTGGATTGCAGGCTTAATCCCCAGCCCTTGTTGGGGCGAATGTGTGAGGAAACCAATCAATGTGTCTTTCTCACATCGATGTTTCTCTCTATATATATCTCCCCCTCCTTTCCACTCTCTCTAAAAAGTAATGGAGAAATACCCTCGGGTGAGGATTTTTTAAAAAGTAGCATAAATTATAACATCTGAGAACAATCATCATTCAGAACCACCTGAAATCTGGCTGAATGGAAATACTACAACTAGAAAAGTAAAGAAAATACATCAAGACTGGTAGGAGGGGCAGAGGTGAGGAACAGGCAGGTTTGACACTCAAGTGTGGTGTTTTTTATGCAATTATGAGGGATATCTCTGTTGCAGAGGCCTCCAGTGAGAAGCAAGGGATCCAGCCCCACACCAACCCCCAACCTAGGGTTCCAGAGCTGGGAAGAGAAGTTCCCAAAACTTTGGGCTGTAAAAACCAGCCGGAATTGTGGCTGAGTGACTTGAGACTGATGGAGCCCAGCTGTTCCTCTTAAAGGGCCAGCTCACAAATTTACATGGTCTGGATTCCTCTGAGCTCCAGTGCCAGGCATCGGCTTTGGGGGATCCAGGGACATACATGTAGGAACTGGACTGTCTGGGATTGGGGCAGGAACTCAGGGGCAGCTTTCTCCCAGATGGGGGTGCTCACAGGGGTCATTGTTCCTGTGCTGGAATCTCACCAGTTGCAGAGCTGACCAGCTCATGTGGCTCAGTTGGTTGGAGCCTCACCCCATACACCAAAAGGTTGTGGGTTTGATCCCCAGTCAGGGTGCATAAGGGAGGCAACTGATCAGTGTTTCTCTCTCTCTCTCTCTCTCTCTCTCTCTCTCTCTCTTTCTCTCTCTCTCTCTCTCTCTAAAAATCAATAAAAACATAACCTGGAGTGAGGATTTAAAAAAGAGTAAGTATGATCTATTTATAATGGAGTGTCATGGAACACTTCTTGCTTATAAAAAAATGCATAATATTTTATATACATAACTAGTGACCTGGTGCATGAAATTCGTGCACATTAAAAGGGAATTAATTAGAGGAAATAATTAATATTGCTATTTGCCCTTTCTCTATAATAGAAGTGTCAGAGATGAAAGAAAATTAGTAAAATGTTTATGAAAACCTTTCTCCTGTCAGAGTCTGGGCATACCATGGGACTCAGAGTGAAGTCCCCGCCCACCCACATGCACCTCAAAATCGCGTGAGACCCAGACCCGGCCGCCCCCCCCCCCCCCCATTGGGCTAGATCCAGACCAGGCCAGTCCTACCCTTGTCAAGCCCTACTGGGCAGGGGGTGTAGCCTCAGGTCCCCTGGCCTGGTGCCAGGATGGGGGGCATGGCCTGAGGTCCCCCAGCAAAGACCTGGGCGGGGGGCATGCCTTGAGGTCCTCCATCAAGCCCTGCCAGGTGGGGGAAACAGCCTGGGATCCCCTGTCAAGCCCCGCTGGGTGGGGGACATGGCCTGAGGTCCCCTGTCAAGCCCAGCCAGGCGGGGGGCACAGCCTCAGGTCCCCTGGCCTGGTGCTGGGGCAGGAGGTGCAGCCTGAGGTCCCCTGTCAAGCCCCGCCAGGAGGGGGGTGCAGTCTGAGGTCCCCAGGCCTGGCGCTGGGGTGGGGGGGAGCAGCCTGAGGGCCCCTAGCCCAGCATAGGATGGAAAGCACACCTTGAGGTCCCCATCAAGCCCCACTGGGTGGGGGGGCATGGCCTCAGGTCCCCTGGCCTGGCACTGGGGCTGGGGTGCAGCCTGAGGTCCCCCAGCCTGACGCCAGGGCGGGGGGCATGGCCTGAGGTCCCCTGTCAAGCCCCACAGGGGCAAGAAGGGCGTAGCCTCAGGTCCCTGCTGATTGCTCCTTAAGGATCCTTATGGGAACTTGGCCTCAGCTGTGGGTGCAGCCATCTTTGTGATGGAGTGATGGTCAATTAGCATATTTCCTCTTTATTATCTAGGATAGGGAGGATATAATCTTCATTATTAATAAGCACAGAGAATGTACTCTCTACAAACAATGACTAGTAAAACAGACTACTTATCAAGTAAGGACTATTAACAGAATAGAAGAGAAGCCCTCTCAACAACAAGAAAGGGAGCAGGAAGACTATAGATTGGTAGTTGCAAATTGATGAGATAAATGAAAAGTCAAACTAGAATTGTATATTTAGGTAAACTTCCATTCAAATGCAAAGATGAGTTTTGCTTTGTTTTTACCTTTCACAATAAACTATAATGAATGATTTTACCACAGACCACACAATCTCACTAATGAAAATTCAAAAGACATACTACTGTAAGACAAAAACTACTATGAAGGAATTCTGGGGTGGAAGGAAGAAATATGAGCAAAGGAAGTGGTAAACTTATAGATATATCTGAATAAATATAGGTTATAAAATGCCAGAAATTAATTTATAATTGGGAAAGTTAAAAAGTAGGAGTAACACACTAAATAATAATAAATGCTGCAAGCATTTTAGCATTTTATAAACACAATTAATATATAAATACTAGTATGCGCATTTATAAACATCTAAGCAAAAAAATGTCAAATTTAAAATAGGCAATTTATAACACCTAATACCAATAAAATAATTGAGGCTAAGTTTTCTAAAGGGATGGTTTTTGTCTTCATTATTATTTACCAAATGTTGTGAAGAGATAGTGAAAACATAAATCAATGGAGAAATAATGGTATATTCATTGATAGGAAAACCTGAGATTATATATAATGTTCTAGAGATCATAATAATCTGGCCACTCAGTTTGTGTGTGTGTGTGTGTGTGTGTGTGTGTGTGTGTATCTGTTAGTATGCAATGTGTATATATATATATATATATATATATATATATATGCGTGTGTGTGTGTGTATGTATGTATGTATGTATGTATGTATGTATATATTGTCTTTTAATAAAACATTTAAGATGATACACTTCCAAGTACCATTTTAGCATCATCCTACAGTAATACTTTCAATTTTGTTAAATTTTAAATATTGTTAAAGTTAAATATGTTTATTTATACCTATGAATAATTTAGTTATAGTTTGAGTTTCCAAGCATTTTGTTTATTTATTTTTTGCCTTGAAAAATGGCTTTAAAATTTATTGTTTTTTCTAAGTAAATTGATTATAGTCAGTGAATGTAGATTATATTTATTATTTTAAATCTGGGAGTTTTATTTTGCAGCATAGTATTCAGTCAATATAAGACAAATTTCAGATGTTTCTATTATGTACATTCCATATTAAATCAAATTTATTGTCATATTCAAAGTTTTATACATATTTATTTTAATCTGATTGATCTGTAAATTTAGGGAAAATATGTAATAAAATATCTAACTTTGATATTAGATCATTTATATTATTATTTTGTATACATATATAATACATATATACATACATATTTTTATATATATAGAAAAACCATATTATGCATAAAAATTTATAATCTTTTTATATCTGTATGATGGTTTGTTTCTTTTATTTTCCTGATGTGTGCTTTCTACTGTAAATTATATATTGCTTTCTTACTATTTTTACTATAAGTTTTTTATTTATCTTTCAAATTTTCTGTCACTTTTATTTTTGGTATATCACTTTTAAGACCATAAAACTCTATTTAATTAATTCAAATTTTAAATTTTGCTGTGGGCCTGGTAAATTTAATTTTATAATGCATTGTTAATATATTTTTAAGGTATAACTATGATCTTATTTTGTATTTTATGTAAACTAAGTGCCTTTTCTTCCTTTTATTTCACATATATTGTAAACTTAAAAATATTTTTCAACATTTTTCTAGCTATATTGGTATATAATTGACATATACACCAAGGTGACGTGATATTATTCAACTATACTAGGTAAACAAAGAAGGAAATTCTGTTTTGTGTCAACAATTTTTTTTACCCTTTATAGTTTTAAAGTTATAAAGTATATACTTTTTATTACATTTAATTTATTTAAAAACATATCCTATATAATAATAAAAGAATATGCAAATTGTCCATTACTCCGTAATGTCACAACCAATCACAGGAGGCTGTCTGCGCATGCACGGCGGGGCATTGCTCTGGAGACGGGTGAAAGTGAGGAGGTGCCTGGATGAGGCAGGACCATCCTGTGGCAGGGAGGGCAGGGGTGAGAGCCCATAGCGCCCCCCTCACCAGTCCTTTGCCACCCACCTCTTGCACTCAGAGCGCCCCACCACACACCTGCCAGGGGAAGGAGCACAGTGCAGCAGGAGGGAGGCTTCCATGCTCTCCTCTGGAGCCATGATAGGGTGGAGTCGCTGTGTTGCTCCGGAGGCGGGGAGGCACCAGGAGAAGGTGGGACCAGCCCAAGGTGACTTGAGGGACTGAGGGCGGGGCTTGAAGTGGCCAGAGAAGGCCAGAGGGGTCGGGGGCTGGGCCAGGCATGCTGGAGCTCTGCATGGAGAGGTTCTGGTGTCAAGGCAGGGCGAGGCTGCGCGATTTCACGCACTGAGCTCCTAGTGTAACTATAAGTCTTTCTAACACAGTATCGAGTTCTTAGTAAGTTTTAGTTATCAGTTGCACAACATTCTCAGCCCTTCATCCTTATAATTATTTTCTGGAGTATTAAGTCAACACTACAGATTTATGATTATTTATGTATATATACGTGTGTGTGTGTGTGTGTGTGTGTATGTGTATGTGTGTTTGTAAGTATATATTTCAAAAAATATTTTGAAGGCACTGAATTGATTCTAACCACATAGTTTCCTGTCCCTGTACTCACCTCTTGTTCATCTTGGTTTATGTTTCTTACTGATGGTGTGTCTATTTCAGTAGTTCTTTTAGGAAGGATTGGGTCTCAACAGGAATTCTGCCCTTAATGTTTCTTACCCATGTTATTTTACTCATTTGTATTCCTTCCTGGGTTCCTCTAGTTGTATATTTTGTTTATTCTAAGATAAAATTTTCCTACTTTAAAATTTCTTAGCTTGAGCTGAGTTTTATAGTTGATGCAATCTTACCATGGGGTCATAATTTAATAGTCAGTTTGTAACTTAGTGGTAAGTTAAAATAATTAATGTACTGGTTTAGGTTTTACAAAAGAATGTATTAATATTTATTGAGGGGTTCCTATATCCCCGACATTATTTTTAAAGCTTTAAATAAAACATCTTTTTAAAATGGTCTCAAATTAAATGAGTGATGTTGGGATTCAAAACCAGTCTGATTTGAGCCAACTCTTTTAACAAATGTAAAAAAAATAAAAAGAAAATTGGAGTTTGTGATACTGTTTCCAAACCTATAGAATTCTTTATTCCTCAGTGTCCCAAACTCACTGATTATAAGCATCACCTGGAATAAATAATACCAATTCCAACACCTTTGAGGGTTACTGAATCAGAACCTCCAGGAGCAGGGCATGTATGCTGCGTTTATCTAATGTTTCCAGGTGATTTGTATCTTTAGGCAAGTTAAAAGAAAACACTACTGTGTCCCAGTTATTTTGGGCTGGTTCCTTTTTAGTGTAACTCCCACCAACAAGCAAGTCTCAATATGCAAGCTATGCTAGACCATTGCTATTTCCCTTGGGAGAAGATAAGAATTTTTAATGTCAGTTTATTGTCTCTCGGAGAGCTAAGCTACAGCCTACTTTGAAAGTTTGTCCCTCATCACCAGGAAGGGGTGTCTCCATTTCTACAGTGTTGGGATGATCAGAACACCTCAAAGCTTATCCGTCACTTTGGTCTCTGGTGAGGACTATTGACTTACTAACATGGATCAAAAAAATGCTGCCACTTGAGTTTTTAGTCTTTGAACTTGGGTGTTATTTGTCTGTAAAAGTGTCATGCACCTGTAAAACTATTTGATAAACATTGGTCTTCAAATATTTTCTTTTCTCTCCTTCTCTTTTCCTCTCTCCCTTGTTGTGTGTGTGTGTGTGTGTGTGTGTGTGTGTGTGTGTGTGTGTGTGTGTAAGATTCTGTGTCTCAGAACATAAAAGTGAATTTTGTATTTTATAAATTAGTGTCAGCCTAGCAATAATATTGTTGGAAAATTTTCAGGTCATTGCATTTTATTCCTTATGCTGGAATTTTTCCGATTTTAATGTATTTCTAAATGAATACATGATAGCTTCCACATTGAATTCCATTCAGTGTGTTGGGCTACATGTCATTACTCTGAAAGTCTTTATCAGATGGAACTCAGCTGAACTTTTAGGCTCCAATCAATTTAAATGAAATGAAATTTAGAGTTTGATCTGACCTTGATGTCAAACAAGATTCTCTCAATTTGGCTGGGAAATTGTGCTTTTGAGAGCCAAATTCATTTTCAAGCTTTATTTCTTTTCCCTCTTTCAACTCTATTTCCCTGAAGTCAAAATGAATCAAGCCTAGCAGTGTCTTTATTATTTTAATTGGATAATTTCAACTGACAGATAGTGTTTTAAAATTCTAGTTCTAATCTACTTTACATGAAAAATTGAAAACTTCTTGGAAAAATGACCAAAATAGAACTATTATTTGTTGAGAACAGGTAATCAGGATTTGGAAATGGTACTATAGTTTTTGGTAGGTTTAGAAAAAAAATAAAAAGATTTAAAACTCACCTAGCAATTATGAATCAAGGACACAAATTTTTCCTGCTGTCTCAAGATCTCAGCTAACCAGTCTATATAATTAAGTTTGTAGTCAATATGATTTCCCTTTAATAGTCTTTAGGAAGCAAAGATTAGAAAAAATGGGCCTTTAAATATAAAAGTGATTTAAAATAGGCGCCTTTCCCTTAAGATAATGAACATAACTGTTATATCAAATCAGGCTAATTACATTCTAAGTCAGAGAGGAATTTTGAGGTCATGAGTTCCAGTTCTTTATCAGGAGAGCTGGTGATCTGAAATATGGTAATGAAGATTCAACATTGTTATATCTTTAGTTTGCCTACATCATTCTTCTCACTTAAAAATCTCAAATTATAATTTTATATAACTGTCTCCATAAAAGCATTAATATTAAATTTCCCCTACCTTTTAAAAATATGCAAATTGGTTTGGGCCACTTATTTGACTAAGCTATCATGAAAGTTTTAATAAACTTTCTATATCTCACTAATTTTTAGTTTTTTTCTAGATTCATAACTTTATTTACATTTACTACATTTTTATTTACATATTTCACTTGGAAAGTCTAGATAACATCAGTAAAGACTTGAAGCGAGAAATCTGGGTCTTTGTATGGTCATTGACACACAAAAAAACAACCCTAGTCAAGACAGTAATGCGGATCCTATCTTCAGTTTAGTACACATGCCTTACTTTTTATTGTTTGGTTTTTTAAATGTTTTACTATTATGTATTTGAATAAGTACCTTTATCCATGATAACTTTGTTAAATGTATTTGATTTTTTAAAGATTTCTCTGGCTATAACTCACTATTTCTTCTGAATTTGATTCTACGACCATTATTTCACAAAATATTAAGCCTCATTATTTGATATCATCTTTCGTGTTCACTGTCAAATCATAGTTTCTCCTGTCATCTATCTATATCTGGGGATTATTTCCATGGATTTACTGATCCTCACTCATGTCCTTTTCAGTAATAATAGTAGCAATGTTTCTGTGGACACACTTTAGCAATTTTTATGTGCTCCTTAATTTACATCACAGGATTAGGTTAAAAAAAGTTGATGTGATCTAGAGAAAAAAGAAAAAACAGTATAGTCACACAAGCACTCGACCCTACCTCCCCATCCCCAGCTTCCCTAGAAAAGTGGTGGAAACTACCTACTGGAGACCCTTTTCAAGTTGAGTATGAGCACATATTCCTGAAGGTGTGCAAACCAACCCTTCATACCTTCATCTCCCCCAGTTTTAGACAACACATTTTTAATTGCTCATTTCAATCTTTTCTAACCATTACTCTGAAGATGAAATGGTGTTTCTTGCCCTGAGGAAATGGGACTCAGCTGCCCAAATCTGTTTCAGTACTTTTATAGCATCTGAAGCATCTAGCAATGGGTAGGCAATGCCTTGTCCTCAGTGTCTACTCCTATTAAGATTCATTTGTTGCCTCCCAGGGCTACCAACATGAGATTAAGTGGCCAGCTATATGTGGGACCTTTTATATTCCCCGGGGGTTATCCCCTGGCCACATAGCTTTCTGTAATCTCTGTCACTCTTGTTAATTGACAGAACAGTTCTCACTGGCATTTTATGCTTCAGAAGTTACAAGAGGCATATACTTAATTTTAGTCCATCTCTGCCTCGTTGCATCCACTCAATGTGCCCTCGTTTTATGGACCCAGGTGGCCACTTCAAGTGAGCACACCAGGATATCCACTGGCCAATTCCAATCTTCTTCCAGTCCTGGAAGCAGTATTTCATGGGCATGTCCTACTTTAATGCAATCCTTAAATTTTCATCGGGCTGTGCCCCATATTAGCATCTTTTCGATAGGCTTGTTTTCCATTGCCCTTCTGCCTGACCATATGGCTGGACCATCAGCCAATACCCATGTGTCAGTAAAATTCCAAATATTGAGACAAACTGCATGCAATTCAGCCCATCAAACTTTTTGGTTTTTCTCTTCACACTAACAAAGCAATTCATGGGAGAGTTTCTACTGTTATCTATAGCTAAGTGTCAACATCAGTCACTAAATCTTATTTCCCAGGTTTTCTGGAAAAATGATTACGTGCATATTTAACAGATTTGATATTTATGTAAAGGAGGACATGATGGCAGACTTGAAAGTATTCTTCTCAGACTTATATTTTCCTAGCCTCTGGGCAACAAGTACAGAGTCTTTTTGTTGTTTGATGTTTTAGTTTTCATAACATTTTAATATATTTTTACGTCATTCTCACTTTAAGCCTGTGAGGGGAACAGAGAATGGATCATTACATACATTTAGAGAAGATCATCGATGTGCTTTAATGAATTCAGCCAACAAATGAAAATTATAATTAACATTGCAGTTCATTGTTGTTGTTTTTTTAAGTTTATAATATGGCCATTTCTAAAGTCCTGCTTAAAAACACATTCTATTGTATGCTCTTGCCTCCTTTGTCAAATATTAATTGAGCATAGTGGTTTGGGTCGATTTCTGGGTTCTCTATTCTATTCCATTGGTCTATATGTCTGTTCTTGTGCCAGTACAGTGGCTTTGTAATACAGCTTGATATCTAGTATTGAGATCCCTCCTACTTTGTTGTTCTTTTTCAGGATTACTGCAGCTATTTGGGGTCTGTTTTTATCCCAGATGAATTTTTGGAGAGTTCGTTCTAGGTTTGTGAAATATGCCATTGGTATTTTAATGGGGAGTGCATTAAATCTATAGATTGCTTTGGGTAGTATGGACATTTTAATGATGTTGATGCTATCAGTCCATGAATACAGCATGTTCTTCCATCTGTTTATGTCTTCCTCTATCTCTTTTTTCAGTGTCCTGTACTTTTCTGAGCATAGGTATTTTACCTCCTTAAGTTAAGCATACAATGAAGTCAAGACAGTCTCTTCAATAAATGGTGTTGGGAAAATTGGACAGATACATGCAAAAAAAAAAAAAATGAAACTATACCACCAACTTATAGCATGCACAAAAATAAACTCAAAATGGATAAAGGACTTAAATGTAAGATGGGAAACCATAAAAATCTTAGAGGAATCCACAGGCAGAAAAATCTCAGACATATGTGGAAGCAATACCTTCACCCATACAGCTCCTAGGGCTGTGGTCGGCAAACTATGGCTCACGAGCCACATGCGGCTCTTTGACACCTTGAGTGTGGCTCTTCCACAAAATTCCATGGCCTGGGAGAGTCTATTTTGAAGAAGTGGCGTTAGAATAAGTTTAAGTTTAAAAAATTTGGCTCTCAAAAGAAATTTCAATAGTTGTACTGTTGATATTTGGCTCTGTTGACTAATGAGTTTGCCGACCACTGTCTAGGGCAATGGAAACTAAAGAGAAAATAAACAAATGAGACTACATCAAAATAAATAGCTTCTGCACAGCAAAAGAAGCCATCAATAAAACAACAAGAAAGCCCACTGCATGGGAGAACGTATTTGCCAATGTTATCTCCGATAAGGGTTTAATCTCCATCATTTATAGGGAACTCTTACAACTTAACAAAAGGAAGCTAAACAACCTAATGAAAAAATGAGCAATTGACCTAAATAGATACTTTTCGAAAGAAGACATAAGTAAGGCCAAGAGACATATGAAAACACTAGAGGCCCAGTGCATGATTGAATCATGCACGTGTAGGGTCGCCTACACGCTTTTGCTTTCGATTGCAGGGGAGCTGGGTGCCTGTCCGCTGGTGCACCAGGCCTTTCAGAGCCTCTGGCACGGCGGAAGCTTCCAAAAGGCCTGGTGCCGAAGCAGACAGGCACCCAGCTCCCCCGCTTTTGATGGTCTGTGGCGGGACGTGAGCTCGCTGCCCCAGAGGCCCCTTCTGTGCCGCAGCACAGCCATGGCGCAGACACTGAGCTCGCGCCGCCGCTGGCGATGGGAGCTCAGCGTCCCCCTGGCCCAATCGGCTACCCCATCCACCCCGAGTCCCGCCCCCTGCACCTCCCGCTGGCCCAATTGTGGGCGTAGCGGAGTGATGGTAATTTACATATTACCATTTTATTAGGTAGGATGCTCAAAGTCATTAATCATCTGAGAGATGCAAATCAAAATGAAAATGCGGTACCATCTCACACCTGACAGAATGGCTATCATCAACAAATCAACAAACAACAAGTGCTGGCAAGGATGGGGAGAAAAAGGAACCCTAGTGCACTGCTGGGGGGAATATACACAATGGAATACTACTCTTCTATAAAAAGGAAGGAACTCCTACCATTTGCAATAGTGTGGATGGACATGGAGAACATTATGCTAAGTGAAATAAGCCACTCAGAGAAAGATAAATATCACATGATCTCACTCATTTGTGGAATATAATGAACAACATAAACTAATGAACAAAAACATCCAGAGACATAGAAGCATCAATCAGACCATCAAACCTCAGAGGGAAGGTAGGGGTAAGGAGGAGAGATCAACCAAAGGACTTGTATGCATGCATGTAAGCATAACCAAGGGACACAGACAGCAGGGGGGTGAGGGCATGAGTGGGGAAGTGAAGGGATAATGGGGGGATAAGGACACATATGTAATACCTTAGTCAGCAAAGAAAAATAAATAAATAAATAAATAATAAATAAATAAACAAACAAACCAGGTTCCAGAGTTTTCCTGAGCCTTCACACTACTCTGTCTGAATTTTCACAGTGGCCTATTTCCTGATAGTCAACAAAGTGCTACCTGGATGGAGACCATAAAGGAGAGAGAAAATCCCAACATGGACCCTTGTGCTGTTTGGTGCAGCCACAAAAACACCACAAGACACAAAAAGACACATCTAATAAAACAATAAAACACCTAAGTCAAAGGTAAGTTTCCAAAAAGGTTTAAAGATAGATTACCAACTAAGGAGCAAAATTTATGCTGACAGCAGATTGTTCATCAGCAAATGGAAGTTATAAAAATGTAAAATAATATCATCAAAGATATAAGCAAAATTTCAACTTAAGATTCTATGTGAAAACTTAGATCATGAAAAATGATATGTTTCTTTAATTTACTAAATAATTTCTAAATTATATATGTCAAGAAAAAGGAAAATTATTCCCAAGAAAGGTATAAGGTTCAAAGGAAAATATTAACAAATTAACTAATAAATAGTGATGTAACTCTAGTTCAATTTTTGTGGGAAATAATAATGATAACAAAGTTTAAATTATGAACTAAAGAGAAAACACTTAATTACTGTTTGACTAGAACATGCAATATAGGAGGAGGTTAATAAAAAAATTCTTCTGAGATCCATATATTACTTGAGAGAAGAATTAAACACTGCTTAACCATAAACTTGCTGCTAATACAAGTAAATGGTAAAATTTTATAGTAAGCGTGAACAAAATGGAAATAGAAGTATAAACAAAAGTGTGGTGATTGGAGGGCAGGGTGTGGACGTGGAAGAGGTCATAGAGGCAGTAATGCTGATGGAAACACTAAACTAATAAAAAATAAAAGGAGACATCAAAAGAAAAAATAACAATAGGGACAAATAAAATCCATTATGTTAGATCATTATTTGTAAGAAATTAAAGTGCACTTAGGTAAGAGAAATCACTTTTCAGATTCTATGTAAAAAGTTCAGCTATACTTTTACAGGAAGAACATAAAAATTAATAAATAAAAATGATAAAAATAATTATATTAAGATTATATAATTTTAAACTTGTATGTCCTGATAAAGATCTTCATATTAATAAATCAGAGTACAAATTATGTAGAAATTAATCCAATTATTATTATCATTTTAGATCATGAGTCTTTTTATTATTCATAAATCAAAAATACTAAACATTAGTAAAATTATATATGAAAAATCAAAGTAATAAGGTTTATATAATGTAATGGCATATAGAAAATTCTGAACTGAACAATTAGAAAATGCCTTTTACCCAGGTTTGCGGAGTTGATTTATAATCATTGATTTTTGTACATTACTAAAAACCAAGTACAACATTTAATTACAATTATGTTTATTACATAACCCATGTCTCTGATGCCAAGGTGATGTATTACATTATACAGGACTAACATTATGATAACAAAAAGCCCAGCACCATGACAAGCCCTGATAATTTTCAACCAATATCCATTCTCTCCAATTTTAAATAAGATATCACAGAAATTTGGAAAAGGAAATAGATGCCCTGTCAAATATGTGTAGTCAAGTGGTTAATTTCTTGTCAAGAAAATTCTAAATAGATATAAGGTGTGCAAACACTATATCATTTCCTTTGAAAAGAATGGCTTCCTATCTTTTTCTACTGCATCCTGGGGAGCCAACCAATAACTGATCATTCAATATAAGAAAACATGCAAGGTAATGGGAGTGCAGCACAGCACACACAAAAAGACGGGTGCTTGAATCATGAATGCAGCAAAATTCTTTACTGGCCCTGAACTTCCTCTTTATCTGTACATGTAAGGTGGTAAGAAGACAACCTCTGCCTCATTGAAACATCTGAGTTGCAGATTATATATTCTCGTTATAGGTCAATTCTTTTCTCAGATATAATGGATTAAGTTAATTTCTCTACGTTTGTAGATTGTCTTTGCACTTTTAGGTTTTATTTTTATAAACATGTATTTGTAATTTGAAAGTAGATGTATAGGTCAGTATTGTTTACAATTTTGTGGGTTTTTCTCTGTTATTAGCAAACTTACTAAAACTTTTTAAATTGAATTTATTGGGGTGACATTGTTGCACAAAAACATCCAAGTTTCAAGTGTACAACTAAACAATACATCATCCGCACAATGCATCATATGCCATCACCCCCAGCAAAGTCTCTTTCTACCCTCATTTTCTCCCCCTGAGCCCACCTCCACCTAAGCCTCACCCCTCTTTCCCTCTGGTTATCACCACACTGTCTGTGTCTATTCTTGTGAATCTCTCCTTATTCAATCCTGTGCTGTTGCTTTTAAAATCCAAAACAAAATGTTCTGTATATAATCCTATTAGATTTCATTTCAAGAATTTTACATACTCTTTTGTTAATCTTTTGACGTTCTTTTGACTCTATTTTATCATCTGAAATATCTCGGATTCCTCCTGCCAGCATGCCATCTGTGATGACATATGGTGGTTTAACTATGGGTAGTATGATTTGAAAGGGGTCACTGCATTACTGTCCACCTGAATCCTACCTTAGATAGATAACCTGAGGCCCCTTTCCAGATGCTGAGGCAATTTTTTTAAATGTTCCCTTGATTCAACTAAAGCTATTTTTTTAAAAAGAAAGTAAATTTAATGAACATAAATGCCAAGCATTTTTAAGTGCATTATCTCTACTAAATCTCAACAATATATGTAACTAATACATTTCTAATATAATGATGGAGACACTGAAGCAGAAGTGGTTTATGTAATTTCTTGGGGTTACATAGACAGCAATTGAGAAGAATGAGTCTTCAACTTATTCTCAAAACTCATGCTCTCTCCACTGCTACAATTTTCTTTAAATATAATGACACAGCAGTACTCAATAATTTCAATTCTTTTTATGTACTGCTCCTGGGTTGGACTTCATAAGAAATATTTCAATCTTTCCTACTTCATTGTTTTTCATAAAATACTTTGCTGCAATTAACAAGAAACAATATATCTGGAGATTGGTAGTTGTTTAAGTCAGTTTCACAAAGAAATCCAATACCTATGCAATTTCCTTAATCTTTCTCTCATGAACAAAAAGGAAATAAAATCACTCTACAAAACTCCAGGCATTTTATCTGCGCTCCAAAGAATGAGAAGGAGAACGCCAAACAACAGAAAATATGTAATTGTTTGCAATGCTTCATCACACTCTAACCTTTTCATTATTTTTCCTATATCTGCAGTTTCCAATTTTTCTTTACCTTTGTTTTTCACTGATATTTCTGCTTTTACTTTTTTATTTGTAGTAGCTCTTTATATTTTCAGATGCTATTCCTATGTCAGATTTAAAAATGTAAATGCATTATCTGGAACAGTTTATAGCATGTTAATATCATCGACTAAAAGTGCTTAATTTTTACACCACCAAACCATTGAATGACGACACTTAATGGTAAGACCATCAAATATTTCCTTTTTTTTTTTTGCCTTACAAGTTTCACTTTGAGTTTTTATTTAAGAAGACTTTCTCTACCCTTGCCTTTCCCAGATTCTAAAAATCTACCTGCATTTCTTGTTCATTGCCTCTTCCCCCTTCCACAAAATATAACACTGCAATATGTGATTCCATCCTCAAATCTTTCCTTCTGAATTTCATTCCACTGTGTCCATTTTATAAGGAGTCTTGTGATTACATTGGACTAACCTGGATAATACAGGATAATCTCACCATTTTCAAATTTTTAAATTAATCATACCTACATTGTCACAATGTAAGGTATCATATTTTCAGGTCCATGATATTCAGATATATACATATTTGGAGGACTTATTCAGCCTACCATTTATTTAAAGTAAAAATTGTACAAAGTTATAAAATAGAATACTTCATCATAAGAAAACTTAAACTGATAATTTAATATTATAGAGTAGACTTCAAAAGAAGAAACATCACCGTAAAAAAGAAAGATATGTTTAATGATAGAATAATCAATTTATAAAAAAACTACATAGTTCAGATGGATATGCACCAATTATAGACCATTTCCAAATACATAGAATAGGTTCTGACTGTTATGCTCAGATTTCGTGATCCCCAAAGTCCACCAGAGAGCCGAGTCGGATGTAAAAGCAAAGAGCCTTAATTTGAGCTAGGTCGAGCTCAGTCCCACACGCACACACACAGGCACAGCTGCGAGGTGGGGAGAGAGAGCAAGCTTCAACAAGACAAAGGTCTTATGGGGGTCTGGGGCAGGGGAAGGGGTGGGCTCCTGAGTTGGCTGACCTCGATTGGTCAGCTCCAGATCAGGGTTTTATTTCAGTGTTTTCCAGCAGGGTCTTACAGCAGGTCCTTGCAGCTCAAGCAAAAAGGAGAGGGAATGATTAACCCATTCCCGGGTCTGAGCTCTGCTCTGCCACCTCCTGACGGGTGAAGGAGCATGCTATGGTATAGCCTAATTTGGGTCTCGCTTCATTCTTGTGGTCTTTCCCGGATGGGAGGTTATTCTGGGAACAGGATGAAGGGCTTAGCACAAAAATGGAGTCTCTGCCCTTTCACTGACGAGATAGAAATTGGAAAGAAAGAAAGTAACAATTATATTTTCAGATTTTGATATTTTTCAATACTTGGTATTATAATTAACAAATAAGAATTAAGGTAATTAAACATATGGTTAATTTATATTTGTAATTATTAACATTTTTAAATGAATTACAATTAGGTTAAATTAATCAGGAAAAGTAGACTTTGTTAACGAAAAAAACCATTGAAACCTGTAAAGAATTTTAGTGAGTTTATTTGAGCCAAAATGTCGACATATGCCAGGAAGCAGAACCTCAATGAATTGAGATAATGCTCCGAAGAAATGGTGGGTTACATCTGTATTTATACATTGCCATCAAAGGAGGGACATAGGTCGGCTACATGAAATTCATTGGTGATGGATTAAGGAGGTGGGATAAAGTCAACCGGTGGGAAACCCCTGGGATTGGATAAAAAGCAAAATGATGGACACATACTTAGGTGGGTACAGGAACAATTAACATGATAATGAAGGAATTTGAAGTATCTATCCTGGCGCCCACCACATTTGGTTGTGTCCCAGGGGCTCCAGCAAAAGAAGGAAGTTACAAGTTACCCAGACATCTCACAGATATGTTATCTTAGAGGCAAAAAGGCAAATGGGCTCAGTAAAGAAGATCTAAGTTGATCTTTGTCAGGGAAGATAGCAGCTTAGGAATGACTGCCCACTATAACCTGTTTGTAGTTAAATATTTAATTTTCAGACCATCTTTTGTGGTTATTTCAGGTCTCTGAGTTTGCAAGACTGCCACGCAGGCCTCCCCTGAGCTTGTCAGGTTAGCATGTGGCTCCTTTCGTTCACAACTTGAACAGAAATAACCATGAACCCAACCTATTTAATATTTATAGACTATTACTCCCCCTCCCCCAAAAAAAGAAGATGAGGTAGGAAAGTTATTAAGAAATTTCAGGCTTGCCCTAGCTGGTTTGGCTCAGTGGCTAGAAAGTCAGCCTGCGGACTGAAGGGTCCCAGGTTCGATTCTGGTCAAGGGCACATGCCTGGGTTGCAGGCTTGATCCCCAGTTGGGGGGCTTGCAGGAGGCAGCCAATCAATGATTCTCTCTCATCATTGATGTTTCTCTCTCTCTCTTTCTCTCTCTATCTCTCTCTCTCTCCCTCTCTAAAATCAATAAAAATATATATATATTATTTAAAAAGACATTTCAGGCTTGACAAATTAAAATTCTATATAACTGAAATAAAGCAAAACATAATATTTTTATGAAATGAATCGAAATCAGTAATTAGAGGGAAATATGTAGCTTAAAATGGTTTTCTTAGGATAAAACTAAAAAATATAAACAATCTAGAGCATTTCTACTTTATGAAGCTAGGAAAAGAAAGTTAAATTTAAATAAAAGTAAGTATAATTAAGGGGATTATAAAGATAACAAAAATCAATTAAAGCAGAAACAATAAAGAAAATAAATAAATCAAAGCTGTTTCTTTAAATATATCCATCTTAAATATTAAAATTTATAAACCTTATCCAGATAGACCAGAAAGAGAGAGAGAGAGAGAGAGAGAGAGAGAGAGAGAGAGAGAGAGAGAGAAGACAGAAATCACCAATACAAGGAATGAAAATAATCACTACCAGCTTTATGATGATCAAAAATTTGAAGAACATAGACAATTTATTTGAAAAACACTATTTTATAGCTTCCTCAAGAAGAAATTGGATCACCAGTTCAATTCCCAGTCAGGGCACCTGCCCAAGTTGCAGGCTGGATACTGGATCGGGGGTGTGCAGGGGGCAGCTGATTGATGATGTTTTTCTCTCACCAATGTTTTTATCTCTATATCCTTCTCCCTTCCTCTCTCTCTGTTTCTAATAAAAAAAATCAATAAAAATATTTTTAAAAGAAGAAATTGATAAACTGAATAGCCTAATATCTATTGAAGCAAATATATTTGAAGTTAAAAAAAGAAAAACATCAGAATTAGGCAATTCAGAGGTAAATTCTATCAGTCTTAAATGTTTGGTTTTTTAAATAATAATTTTATACTAATTGTAACTTAACAGAAACTATAGAGGAAACATAGGGGTAAATCTTCATGATTTTAGATTTGGCAATGCATTTTCAACATGACCCCAAATGCCTAAGTAACAACAACAACAACAACAAAAAAAACAACCCCAAACCTTACCCAATTTATAGATTATGTAAATTTCAAGTGCATTTTCACATTACATGGCAAACTCAAAGCCAAGGATAAAAAAAGAAAAATAGCTCAACCATGTTTGGTTATAGGATAGATTAAATTGGGCTGATGCCTGACTTAGTAATTTGGATTTCTGAGGAATTTACATTATTAATGTGTTCAGGGTGTTTGATACCCCAGGAGGGCTCTCACAAATTAGGCAGAAGCCTAACTTTACTTTTGCTTTTGGCCTGTAAAGTTTTCTAATAAAATAATTAAGAGTAAAAACTGGAGCCAACCCCTTTTAAAACTTTCTGATCCTGCCAGCACTTGTGTGACCAAGTTACTGTGTGTTAAAGCAATTATGGAAACTGTCCTCAGAGATAACACCCAGCTCTTAACAGGTTTGCTATGAGAGGTTAGAGTGGACAAAATAATTGCTTAGTTACTGGCACTAAGTGAGAATGAGATTCAGTTCTTTTCAGAATTTCCATCTCTATCTACAAAATCAGGGAAACAACAACTGCTGTAACTGTTGTGATGGTAAGGATGACATAAGCTACATAAAAGCATGTTACCAGGCCTTAAAGGATTTATAAACAGGAGCTCTCACTTTCCCATGCCTACCATATTTATGTAGTCTAATAAATGAATCAGTAATGCAACAAATTGGGAGTGGCAAATATCCTTAGATTTTAGTGTTTGAGGAAAAACACAAGACAGATAATACCTGAGTACATACTCCGGTACTTGTAACTTCAGCTGATTTTTTTTGTACATTTATTCCAAGTACACATGGTTGATTTTCAAGATCCATGTTATTGAGTTTGTGCAGGGATCAGTAGAGCAAGAACAGTGTCCTGATTATGCATCTTTTTTCTTGATGGGCTCCCTCAGAGATGCTTCAATCTTCTTCACGGTGCTTTGCCTGCAGATTTGTCTTCAGCTCAACATTGCTCTTGCTTTCCATTTTCAGTAGTCATAGCCTAACTGCCAGTAATGATAGCTGAATTACTTACTCAGTCTCTTAGGCACATATGCCATCTTCTTACAGCAATATGTGCTTCTCTCCTTCCTGATGCCAACTCCACCAGCTTCAGCCACTCCAGAGCTCCACAGACTCCCTTTGTCTGTGTTAAACATACACCAAGTTCTCTTAAGCTTAGCTGGATATAGAGGGGTAGTATTCTTCGGTTTTAAATTATCTACTGATTTTGTGTGTCCTAAACCTTTCAATTTATAACTGAAATGGTAGAAATACTGTATGATATTGAGAGAGTTGATTAAACTCTCTGTGCCTCAATTTCCTCATATGTAAAAATGGGAATAATAATAGCAATTTCTTTTTAGGGTTGTTTTAAGTAATAAATGAGTTTACACTTACAGCATTTAAAAGGATGCCTAGAGTATAGCAAGCACTATGGAAGTATAAGGAGTTATTATTAAGACCCACCTTAGCGTGCTTCCTAAGATGTCCACTTCTGCAATTGCAGCCACCTCCATACAGTGTGTGTGTGTGTACGTGTGTGTACATGCACGTGTGTGCATGAGCGTGTGTGTGTGCGCATGTGTGTGCATGTGTGTATGTGTGTACACGCACGTGTGTGCATGAGCGTGTGTGCATGGGTGCACATGTGTGTGTGTGTGTGTGTGTTTTAAATCCACTAGTTACAAATAGAAAAGATCCTCAATTACTTGTTTATTTGGGAATGGGCTCATCAACCCTGCCCAAATGAAGGAAGACATTGAAGGCTATTCAAAAATCAATACAAATGTCAACACATTGGATAAATGGCCAACCTGCCTTGTGATAAGCACAATGAACAAATCGATGAAACCCATTAGAAGGTACTTAAGAATAATAAATTATAAAGAGTTAAAGAATTCGTCAGCAATCGTTTGGCTCTGGGACCTTCATTGAAGGTTTCAGAATTGGAAAACCACTAGATATTCCCTATAGCCTAAGTAAAGGCATAATCTATGGATTTTTTTTTTTTTTAAAAGATGAACACTTCTTTATCTGAGCAAAGCATGTTGGTCAATTTGCATGTAAGTATTCCTGACTGTAAATTCTCCTCTCTGCCAGTGCGGTGTTCCTCCATCCCACTTCCTGTTTATAGGTCAATGAGAAAACACTGGGTAAGAAGACTTAAGCCATTATTACCACACATGTATGAGAAACACAGAAAATTGTCCTGACCTAATGGTTCAGGGAAAATAAGTTATTTTAGACTATGTCTTTCCTCCTAGTTATTTTCCCATAGCCACGTTAGTGTTCTTATAGATCTATCTGAGTCTGAGGTCAATGGAGGGTCAGCTACAACTTTAGATAATTGGAAAGGACCTAAACAGTCATTCGTATTTAACTTGTTAAAACCTGGAGGGAAAGTTGCATTTCAACAAAGGTTAAGACTTAAGTCACAGAAATAAATCTACAATGTTACAAGATGAGGCATCAATCAGTGAGTCAAGGAGGAATCCAAGGCCCTAGAAGGCCTGGCCCCTTTCCCTGAATTCACATGTTCTATTTGGGTATATTTTTTTCTTGTCTTAATAAAGGTAGAGTCATGCTGGGTTTGGTTGAAAATGCCAATCTGCGCAGCCTTCTGGAACTTTGTAACCATTTAAATAAACTTTTGGTGCCCTGGAGCACAGACAGTTCCAAATTTCTCAGTTAATGAGTTGCTTGGTGGTTTCTGTAAGATTTCCTCCTCAAAAGGAATGCCTTCTCCAGTTTCAAAGCCTGCAAGGAATTGCTAGAGCAAAGCCTGAGAATATATACTTTTTATACTGTAAAAGGGTCACTGTCATAACACGTGTGAGAAAAGTCAATTTGTTCAGTTCAGCAATTATGTGTTCTTTCATGTTATTTCCAAATTTACCACTCTTTAGAAAGAAATTAACATAGTCCTGAGATAAAGATCCTCCATTTTCATTCATTTCATTGTAGAGGCTGACTTTTCTGACAGTCGCAAAAATTATGTCATTCAAAGTCATCTATAAAAGTGGTCAGATTTTGCTTACTGATATGTGTTTATGACCCACAGGAAGTAGGTGTATGATGGAGACATTGCTCCTCAGGTTTTGTGGGTGTGAGGGTCCTGCAAATCCTTGCTGATCTATCATTGGAAATAACAATGGAGGGTGGGAGGAGAGAGAGAGTGGGTGATACAGGGAAGACTAGGAAAAAAGCCCCTTGATTAAGTTATTAGTATTATTATTCATAAACCTAGGGGTCTTTCCCGCCCTCCCTCCCTTCCACACTCTCTAAGGTTTTGCTAACCTAGGGGTTTTAATATATTTGTTCAGAAAACGTTCTGAATCTTATATTTAGCCTTAAGTAATAATGTAATTTTAAAATGTTTATAAATAAACTCTCCAAACCCACAATCATAGGAAATTATTTCTTAGAGACAGTTTTTCTATAAAACAATTTTTCAGGCTTACCTACTCTTTTCGCCAAAAATGAATGATATCAGATAATCCTAATATATATAAAGATCTAGGTGGAGTCATGACCGAACGGACTACTGGTCACCATGAAGTGCATGGAGCACCTCTCGGTCCCTCCTCTCCCCCAGCCCCCGAGCCGCTCACCATGAGGGGGGCTGGTGGTGGTCTGGGACTGGGGACTGTTGAGCAGCTGTGGCTGGCTGCTTTGCGGGTGGCCATGAGCTTAGCAGAGCAGTCACCCAGGCGGCAGCGAGTTTCGCGAAGCAGTCACTGGGCAGCGGAGTTTTTCGGAGCATCCAGTGGCTGGAGAGCTTCATGGGGCAGCAGCAAGCTTCATGGAGCAGTTGAGGGGCCAGGAGCAACTCGGAGCATCGGGGGGGGGGGGGGGGGGGGAGGGGAGGAGGGCTGGGAGCTTCATGTACCCTCGCAGGGCGACAGAGGCCATGCAACGGAGGCCGTACTAGGCCTAGGGACCTTAACTGTGCACGTATCCGTGCTCACTGGGCCTCTATTCTCTTTATAAGATTAATGATTCACTATTGCCAGTTAGAGAAAAATTTAGTGACCAAGGAAAATTATTTTCTGCAACAGCTAGAAATTTATAGATATTTCTGTAGATTCAGGTTTACAAGTAAGTTTCATCTTACATGCTCTCAGTAATGGGTAGTAGCTGAGCTGTTCATTGAGAAGGGTGCTGAGGTCAAGAACAAGCACAGCAGAAAAGAATGATAAGTATTCCAGGGGCACAAGAAGAGGAATTTTTATCATATGTTCTAGGTGATCTGTTCTAGCACTGCACTGTCCAAAAAAGTACCAGTGGCTATTAAATATAAAATATGGTTGGTTCAAATTGAGATGAGCTATATGAATAAAATATTCACTGGATTTCAAAGACTTACTACTAAAAACATGTAAAATAAATCTTTAATAGTTTATATGTTGATTATAGGTTGAATTGCTTTTTAAAAATGTGACACAAGAAAAACATATTTATGGCTCACATTATATTTCTATTGGGCAAGACTGGTCTAGAAAATCAACTCAAGTTGTGGTCTTGCTGATCATATAAAAAATCCTGTAAGGCCATTATCCTTTCATTTTTATATGAATCCACTCTGTAACACAAATACTTTGTATGTGTTTTTTTGTTTGTTTGTTTTTTATGTGGGGTTCTGAGTACAGAGGATAAAAATAATAATAGCTATTATTTATGATCACAAAGTATATACTATAATCCCGTTTATAGATTAGGAAACTGAGGCTTAATGTGTTTAAGTAACTCACCAAAGTTGACAGTCTGATAAGCAGTGAACCAGGGATTTAAATCCTGGTAATTTAACATAACTACTGTGCTCTTCTCCCTGTTTTAGGCTTATAAAATGTGTAATGCCTTCTGGACTATAACTGACTCTTAATTAAACATCTTGCAGTGGCCCAACTCAAATAAATCATGATTCCCATCTTGTGGTATCTGATTTCTAAAGGACTTTAGGACATCATGTAAATGACTTCTTCTCAAAGAACTGCAAGAAATAAATTTATTTTGTTTATAAGCCATCTAGGCTATGCTTCTTTGTTATAGCTGCCTAAACTGATTAAGACAATCACCAATAATTCTGGTTGAACATGGATCTCTCTGTGTGTACCACTATCTACACTAATAAAAGAGAAACATGCAAATTGACCATCATTCTGTTAGACCCACAGCCAATCAGGAGTGAGTATGCAAATTAGCCCAACAAAGATGGCTGCGGCCATGGAGCTGGAGTGAGCAAAAGGCTTGGGTTGCTCCCAGTGATGAAGGAAGCCAAGCTTCCTGCCCTCCCTGGCCGGCACTGGCCTCCACTCAAGGCTACAAAGTTTCAATTATAGAAGATAAATAAATGCCAGATACCTGCTTCTAGCTGGCCCTGGCCTCTGCTCAAGGAGGCGCTGAAAAAAAAGAAATAAAAGAAAAAAAGGAGGGGCTGGGAGCCTGGATCGCCAGGGGGCAAGGCCAGCCTGCAAACAGCCCTCAGCCCCTCAACCAGGGTGGCCAGATCCCCCAGTGGGGACCCCCACCCTGAAGGGGGTGTGGCTAGCCTGCAAACAGCCATCAGCCCCTCACCCAGTCTGGCCAGGACCTCCAGTAGGGACCCCCACCCTGAAGGGGGTGTGGCTAGCCTGAAAACAGCCCTCAGCCCCTCACCCCATCAGTGGGTGTCAGTTGGAGGTGATCAGGACAGCGTGGGGGGGGCAGTTTAGAGTGAGCAGGCCAGCAGGGGGGCAGTTGGGGGTGAGCAGGCCAATGGGGAGGGAAGGTGGGGGCTAGCAGGCCAGCAGGGGGGCAGTTGGGGGTGAGCATACTGGCACAAGGGGTAGTTTGGAGTGATCAGGCTGGTGGGGTGGGGGAGGCATTTGGGGATGAGCAGGCCGGTGGTGGGGGCAGTTGGGGGTGAGCAGGCTGGCAGGCAGAGAGGTTAGGGGCAATCAGGCAGGCAGGCAGACAGGCAGGCAGGTGAGTGGTTAGGAGCCAGCAGTCCCAGATTGCGAGAGGGATGTCTGACTGCCAGTTTAGGCCTGATCCTTCGAGGGGTCCCAGATTAGAGAGGGTGGAGGCTGGGCTGAGGGACACCCCCCTCCCCATGCATGAATTCCATGCACCTAACCTCTAGTAGAAGAATTAAGTGGCTCAGTGGTTGGAGCCTCTGCCCTTGTATCAAAGGGTCATGGGTTCCATTCCCAGTCAAGGTCACCTATTTGGGTTGCAGGTTTGATCCTGCCCGCCCACCCTCACCAGGGTTTGACACCTGGGGAAGGCAACCAATCAATGTGTCTCTCTTACATAGATCATTATCTCTATCTCTATCTCTCTCTCTCTATCTCTATCTCTATCTCTATCTCTATCTCTATCTCTATCTCTATCTCTATCTTTCCCTACCTCCTTCCTATCTCTATCTTTCCCTACCTCCTTCCCTCCCTTCCACACTCTCTAAAAAATCAATGGAAAAAATATCCTCTGGTGAGGATTAATAACAACAACAACAACAAATATATATAATAAGTATATATATAGTAATAATTATAAATGTATATATCTATAAGTGTCTTAGACACAGTTAATATAGCATGTGCTTAAACTTTCATAGGATAAAATATAATATGTAATTTATGCTATAGCCTAAGGAATGAAAATTTTTTTATTTTAAATTTTCCCCTAAAACTTTGAGAGATATTTCCCTCAAAGCCTATATCACTGATCATAACTTCTTTTTTTTAAAATATATTTTATTGATTTTTTTACAGAGAGGAAGGGAGAGGGATAGAGAGCTAGAAACATCGATGAGAGAGAAACATCGACCAGCTGCCTGCTGCACACCCCCTACCGGGGATGTGCCCGCAACCAATGTACATGCCCTTGACCGGAATCGAACCTGGGACCTTTCAGTCCGAAGACCGACGCTCTATCCACCGAGCCAAACCGGTTTTGGCTGATCATAACTTCTTGATAAGTGAGTTAAAACTTATAAGCATCAATTATTAACTTCATTTGCATATAAATAAACTCTCAGGATTATTGAACAATATTAACATTCACATAACTGGGGGAGGGGACACCTACATTTGACTAAAGGCAATAGGATCAGAGATTAGGTGACAGAATAGGCCAACTGAGTTCCTCTTAATGTGATAAATCATTCCTGATTTTTTTCATATCTCTCTCTCTCTCTCTCACACACACACACACACACACACACACACACACACCTGCTAATAGTTCAGTTTGGATATCCTTCTTATCCTTGCCTTGGGTTTATTATGAGATGATACACATGTAGAGTGGAACTCATGATTCAATCTTTTTTAAATAATAATATGTATATGTCAAAGCTACAGTGGTTTAAATCCTAAAGTAAATTGTGTTACATTCACTCCATTCATTTTGACATAATTATGTGTAAGTCAACCAGAGGTAGTCTTTTCAAGTTGCTTCCTTACTGCAGATTTACTCACTACAACAAAATATTGTCCAATATAAAATGTGTCAATCTCAACCTTCCTCTTCACTCACATATTAATTTGAGGTGGGGGAGGAAAGTATCTTAATTTCTAGGTGTATCTCAATGATGGTCATGTAGACACCATGCTCACTATCTCCTGGAAAGTGGCCTAGGCCATCACTGTGGAGTAGATGCTCTTCTGAGCAAGATCTGACTCTCCTTCTAGGACATGCAAAGAGTTGGTTAGATAATACTGCAGTAGAAGGAAATGTCACAGAGCTGTGCAGTTCAGGGATTTTATACTTGGCAAACTTGAATATGTTGGTCTTAGATTAGTATGGCTTGTACTGGTAAGGTGCTATGGCTGTCATTGGGAATTAGACTCTGAAGTCATATACGTAATCATTCTAAAATGTCTGGAAGGTATTAATATTTCTCCTCCAAAAATCTCCTGTTCTTGTTGACTCTCTTTACATTTTGTCATCTCTGCTCTCTTTTTCTCACTCCCCCCCCCCCCCCAACATATCTCATCACATTCTTTGGACCTCCTGGCCCTCTTTAAAATATCTAATTTTTCTTATATCTTCCTTTATCTTTCCTTTGTCATTGGGTTAGACCTGAGATATTGTAAAACAGAATAAAACAGATAGTAAGGCCTAGAAAATCTATAATCCCAATAGATTATATAAAATGAAATTATTTAAATCCCCTGTGTGTTAAAAAATGTGGAGATGGTTCTATTCCTTATTAATATCTATTTTCCTCAATCTTCATTCCTAGATATTTTTGTTTATTTCTGAATTTACAGATATTTCTATATGACTACCTAAATTTCAGGGTCCTCAGTAAGAACATTGTTTGAGAGTTTTACTGTGGAAAAATTAATCTCACTCTCTAGGGAACTAAACTGTATTTTGAATCAGTCTGACAGTTAATGGAGTTTACCAAACTGGAGTTAACAGCTTTCCACATTGTATACTTTGAAAAATACAAGGAAAGAGTCCTCCACACAAAAATGAAAAGTTCCACATCTTTTCATAATCTGAATAATTACACCATCAGTGATTCCTAATTTTTATTAAATATTGCCTTCTGTAGACCCCAATTTTGATAATAAAAAATAATTATTTATCAATTGGTGTGAATTCATTGTTTTTCACAGGACCAAGAAAACAAAAACAACACCACCTAAAATGAGTGAAAGCACTGCTGTATAGCTGGGGAGGAAAGAAATGGATCTAATTTGGGAATCAGAAAGGAGTTCCATATCATTAAACACAATATTCTTCATTTTATACACAAGGCAAAAAAGAATGAGTGAGGAGATGATTTGCTCTACTCATATACACTGAGTGGCCAGATTATTATGATCTCTGAACACATAATAATCTGGCCACTCAGTGTATATCCTATATAATAAAAGGCTAATATGCAAATTGTCCCCTCAACCAGGAGTTCAACCAGCAGGCAGGCCAGTCCACCACCCATGTCCCCCTAGCCAGGCTGGCCGGACCCCACCCATGCACGCATTCATGCACCGGGCCTCTATTATATCTCTAATATATATATATATATATATATATATATATATATATATATATATATACACACACACACACACACACACACACACACACACACACACACACACACACACACACACACACACACACACTGAGTGGCCAGATTATTATGGGTTCAGAGATCATAATAATCTGGCCACTCAGTGTATATACCCTTCTACATACCTAGATAGATGGTTGTCAACTCCATCTTTACATATCAGGACATTTTGAAAGGTATGTCAAATTATAATTAATTAAGAAGAATGCATTATTTTATATTTTTTGCAGTAATTTCTGGTGATCAGGTGCTTCTGTCCCCTTTAAAAGGACTGATTTATGCCTAAATGTGGTTAACATCACCTATCTTTTTGCTTTTAGATGTTATCTTCAAAACATCGTTATCTCATGTTCAACTCCTTGATAAATATAAGACACTTACTGCCCATTGCCTACAATCCTGCCACCTTATGCCCTAAGCACCTGAAGAATTGTGTCTGTTTTCTTCAACTTTAATCTCTGCTGGAGTGAGACAGTGGAAGGACAGGGAGATAATAGTTACATAGTAGCCTACACTTCAAAAGAGCCCTGATCATAAGAGAAGGTAAGAGCAGTGCTAGTTAACTCTCTTTTCTTACATAAAATTAGCTTAAAATTAAGTAATTAACTCTGCAATTACTAAGATACCAGATGGCCTCTAAAACTAGGGACACTCTTAACACGAATGGATGCAATTTAAATTCCATTTCACTCAAGTCTTTATTGAGTTTATACTAGAGATTAGATACTGTAATGGGAACCAAGTCTACAAAGATTTAAAAAAAAATCCAGCCAAGCCAGTGTTGTTCAGTGGTTGAGCATAAACCTATGAATCAGGAGGTCATGGAATTTGATTGCCAATCAGGACACGCCTGGGTTGTGGGCTGGAACTTCAGTAGGGGGTTCAGTAGGGGGAGTGCAGAAGGCAGCCAATCAATGATTCTCTCTCATAATTGATGTTTCTCTCTCTCTCTCTCTCTCTCTCTCTCTCTCTCTCTCTCTCTCTCTCTCTCTCTCTCTGAAATCAATGAAAAAATAAAAACGAATAATAAAAAAAAAATCCGGTGCTGTCTCTCAAAGACTCCATGTCCTGAATATGCAAAATATTAGATATACTCTCCAACACATTTTTTCTAAATTGTGATCACTCAATAAACACTACAAAGAATGGTCTTTCCTGCTGGTGATTTTCTGCATTCAAAATACAAGGACGAGTATTCTGGTTCTTCAGGTGAAATTTTTTAGGCATCAGGAAAGACTACCATTCTATAAGATGCCACAGATCCAGAGATGAACAGGGTGATATATGGGCTGTCAGATACAAGGAGAGAAGGCAGAGACAGAGAGAGAGCTTTGTGAGTTTAGACCTTTGGAATAGGTTGGACATACTCTAGTCTAAATTATTTTTAAGTGAGAAAATTTTAGGTAGAAGAGAGCTAAAAGTTTTTGATTGTATAATGTTCGGATTGATGGAGATTCACACAGTAAATATTTTTTTTGCCTATTTCATATATATCTCCCTTATATATCCAAGCTTATTATGAAATCCTTGAATGGATAACTTCCTTCTCATTTTTAAAGTGCATCAGCCTTAACCTTGCTCTGGGGAGTATAATTAACGCTCAATAAAAGTTGACCAACTATATGTAATAAGCAGTAAATATATTAATCATTATTCAAGTTTATAAGCTTTTAGCGAAATTTTTATTGTTATTAAATGTAACCCCACTACTAATGGCTCCTCTTGCCATTATGGGTTCTAATAGTTTTGTTTTTAACTTGGGTTCAGGGGACATCTTTATATTACATACAGAACTTAACATATTTCTTTAATTTTGAGAGAAATAAATCTGTTTGGATATGTGATCAAATTTCCAAAGAAATAAATAACCCAAAATATAATACAATTCAATTTTCTAGTAAATTATAATTTGGGAAAAATATGTTAAAAATTAGAAGCTTAGGATTTTATTATAACACTACAACTAATTAGCTGTAATTTTTGCTAATCTTTTGTTAAATGATAGCATCTGTCTTCCTTATTTAAATCTTTAAACTTTACTTCATATTCCAATTACTTCTATGTTTTAGTGTAATTAGAATGATCAGAACCTTAGTCATATATTTCCTGGCTTACCTTTTGCAAATTCAAGTTAATAAGAATATCCTAACTTTCAAACATGCACTATATTCTGCTAGATCTCTTTTGGCCTCTAATAAGTGACTGCTTTGAATTCAGTTTTTTAAAGATAATTTTTTAAAATTAAAGAGTATACTTATACATTAATATTATTTTTACAGAGCTCTCAGAAATAAAAACAAAAACAAAAAGTAAATTCCACTTGTCATTGTAATTAATGAAAATAAATAAAATAAAATGTAATTGACATTAATAAAATAAATTTTATTAATTAAAATGTAATATCTAAACTAAAAAATAATAAAATACAATAAGCTCAATGTCACATGAATCAAGTTATTCATGATATTTTTATCATGTAATATTATTTGTAATATTCCATTCTTGTTTCATTATAGTTACATAGGTAGCTATGGTGACAGGTATAGCCATAGAAATGATTAAAAATATACCAAACACAGAATGTTTAATATATTGAATTAATTTATTTCAATTTTATAAAAGAAATAGGACAAAATAAATTGCTAAATTTTATGTAAATATTTATTTTTCTCAAGGTATAATATATTTTAAAACATATTTCTAAGAGTAAGAAAAAGACTACAGGATATATTGAATGTGTTTTAATATTTAGTACACTGATTAACTCCCTGTGTAGTAGGTAGAAGAATGGTCTCCCAAAGATATCCATGTCCTAATTTCTGAAACTGTGTTTTCTTACATGGCAAAAAACAAACAAACAAACAAACAAAAAAAAAACACCTGATAAATTTATTAGAAAATTAAACTTGCTAATAAATTGACCTTAAAATTGAAAAAAAATTGTTTAGAATTATTCATGTAAACTCACTATAATGAAAGGATGGCTAACAGTGAAAAAAAGAGGTAGAAGAGAGACTCAGAGAAATGACTGTGTGAGAACTTGCTCCATTGTTGCTGGCTTTGAAGACAGGGCTTTGTTTGTTATTTTTCTCATGGTTTGAATGGGCAATGTGCTTGCGGAAGGGAGACTACAGAGATAAAGTACCATCTTCATTATGTCATACTGAGGATGGCTGCTTTTTTTATGTTAACATTGATCACTTGTAGCCAGGATGACCTAGCTGAGGTAGTGTTTGGCAGGTCTCTCCATTGTAAAGTTACACTCCCCCCCTTTCCATACCATCCTATCTAATAAAAGAGTAATATGCAAATAAACCATCACTCCACTACACTCACAAGCCATGCCCACAAGCCATGCCCACCAGCCAATCCTGAGTGAGTATGCAAATTAACCCAACCAAGATGGCTGCAGCCACAGAGAGAGCAAGAGGGAGGCTTGGGTTTCCCCGGCAGTGGAGGAAACCAAGCTTTCCACACACCCTGGCCAGCCCAGGCCTCTGCTTAAGGCTATAAAGTTTCAATTATAGAAGATAAATAAATCCCAACAAAAATGGCAGCAGCCACGGAGCTGGAGAGAGCAGGAGGCTAGGGTTGCCCCCGGTGATGGAGGAAGCCAAGCTTCTGCAGCCCTGGCCTGCTTTGGCCTCCACTTAAGGCTACAAAGTTTCAATTATAGAAGATAAAGTAATCCCAACAGAAATGGCTGTGGCCATGGAGCTAGCAGAAGGCTTGGCTCCACTCCAAGCTACAAAGTTTCAATTATAGAAGATAAATAAACCCCAGATACCAGGACCTCCACTTGGGTCACTGGGGGTGTGTGGCAGGCCTGCAAACCACCACAGGCCACTCGCCCAGGCCGCCCCACACCCCAAGGGAACCCCCACCCTGATCTGGGACACCCTTCAGGGCAAACCAGCTGGCCCCCACCCATGCACCAGGCCTCTATCCCAGTGGTCAGCAAACTGCGACTCATGAGCCACATGCGGCTCTTTGGCCTTTTGAGTTTGTGGCTCGTGAGCCGCAGTTTGCCAACCACTGCTCTAAGGTATCACCCAAATCATTGTCTTAAAGCAGTGATCGGCAAACCGCAGCTCGCAAGCCACAAACTCAAGGGGCCAAAGAGCCGCATGTGGTTCACGAGCTGCAGTTTGCCATGTGGACACAAGATGGCTACCACAAGATGGCCAGCAGGGGAGGGCAGCTGGGAGGGACTAGGCCTACAAGGGATGGCAGTTGGGGGCAATCAAACCTACAGGGGAGGGCAGTTAGGGGTGACCAGGCCAGCAGAGGAGGGAAGTTGGGGGTGACCAAGCCTGCAGGGAAGGACAGTTGGGGGGACCCAGGCCTGCAGGGGAGAGCAGTTGGGGGTGACCAGGCCTGCAGGGGAGGGCAATTAGGGGCAAATAGGCTGGCAGTGGAGCAGTTAGGCATCAATCAGGCTGGCAGGGGCGTGGTTAGGGGGTGATCAGGCTGGCAGGCAGAAGTGGTTAGGGGCAATCAGGAAGGCAGGCAGGCGAGCAGTTGGGAGCCAGCAGTCATGGATTGTGAGAGTGATGTCCGACTGCCCGTTTAGGCCCGATCCAACCTGAATCGGGCCTAAATGGGCAGTCGGACATCCCTCGAGGGGTCCCAGATTGGAGAGGGTGCAGGCTGGGCTGAGGGACACCCCCTCCCTGTGCACGAATTTCGTGCACCGGGCTTCTAGTCCTATTTAATAAAAGCCTAATATTCAAATTGTCTCCTCGGTCCATCTTTCGACCAGGAGTTCAACCAGGAGACTGGGAATTCAACTGTTCACTATGACATGGGGCTTTGGCCTCTCGCAGGCTACGTAGGGGCAGGGGTGACAGGGACAGAGGTGCAGGGTGTCTGCTGAGCTTGCTCTCACTCCCCCTGCTACCCTCCCCTGGGATGCCAGGGCTTGTGTGTTGGGGAAGTCCCTGTACTCAGGTGCTGGGCGCCTGCGAGGAGCCTGCCCCGCACCTGTGTGGCCTCTTCTGGGTGAGCCAGGCCTCAGCCACCGGGACTGCAGGGGCTGGTCAGGCTCCCCATGGGTTTGTGCAGGAGCCAGTCTGCAAGGCCAGCCTGGACAGAGCACGCTGCCCTCCAGGCTCCCATGAGGTGCCACTGGGTGGCCCAGAGGCCAATGCTGCTCCCCGGCCCACAGCGTCTGGCTGGACTCACCTCATCTCTGTGTGGGGACTTGGGCACCGTGACTCAGGGTAGAGGGGGGCATGTGGGAGCCCGGGGGCCCAGGTGTGGCTTAGGGCTCAGAGGTCAGCTGGGACCTGACCTTCTATACCAGATGCTCGTGCTTCTATCACCGGCCAGGCCTAGGGACTGCACCCGTGCATAAATTTCATGCACCAGGCCTCTAGTTCCTTTTAGAAGGAAGTCACCATATGCAGTTTTTCCTTAAGAGATGGGAGATATGTTCCACTTCCTTAAAAGTGAAATATGTACATAAATTGTTTGCAATACTACATAGGAAATTTGTCTATTCTTTGCCATTTTCTTCTTTAATCATTTATTTATGTCAGTACAACCTCGTGAATAATTATTTTACATTTTTTTGTTTTAATGCAACATTCTTTTATTTTGATGCTTAAATTATTCTAGCTTTCAAGCTTTTTCAGTTGATTCTTTTGATTTACCTTATCAATGTTGTTTTTTGTTTTTTGTTTTCTTTTTTCAATATACAAAATAAATCTATTCAATATACAAATAAATCTATTGCCCATTTTTGATTGGATTATAGATTCCAATAATTAGCTATTTACATGCAATAAACATTAATATTTCAAGAAAAATGATTTTAAATATAATAATGTTACATGCAATAAACATTAATATTTCAATAAAATATTTTAAATATAATAATATTACCAAAACTGTATTACCATAGTATAATATCACAAAAGTTTTAGGAAATATTAAAAATCTGCAAATAACGGTTTACTTCTATTATATTCTAAAATATTATTTTTCTCTGGCTCTATTTTTGTTCATCAGTTTATATTGTTCATTAGAGGCACGGTGAACAAAATTCTTGCACTGAGAGGGGGTGTCCCTCAGCCCAGCCTGCACCCTCTCCAACCTGGGACCCCTCGGAGATGAATCCGGCCTAAACTGGCAGTCGGATATCCCTCTCACAATTCATCACTGCTGGCTCCCAACCACTCACCTGCCTGCCAGCCTGATCACCCCCTAACCACTCCCTTGCCAGCGTGATCAATGCCTAACATCTCCCCTGCTGGCCCGATTGCCCCCAACTCCCCCCCTCTGCCAGACTGGTCACCTCAAACTACCCTCCCTGCTGGCCTGGTCACCCCTAACTGCCCTCCTCTGCCAGCCTGGTCGCCCCCCAACTGCACTCCCCTGCTGGCCATCTTTTGGTGGCCATCTTTGACCACATGGGGGTGGCCCTCTTGTGCAATGGTGTGAGGGTCAATTTGCATATTACCTCAATTATATAGGATTATATTCCACAAACGAGTGAGATCATGTGATATTTATCTTTCTACTACTGGCTTATTTCACTTAGCACAGTGATCGGCAAACTGCAGCTCACCGCTCTGTTGACTAATGAGATTGCCGACCACTGACTTAGCATAATGCTCTCCAGGTGCATCCATGCTGTTGCAAATGATAAGAGTTTCTTCTTTTTTATAGCAGCGTTGTATTCCATTGTGTAGATGTACCACAATTTTCTAATCCACTCATCTGCTGATGGGCACTTAAGCTGTTTCCAAATCTTAGCTATTGTAAATTGTGCTGCTAAGAATATAGGGGTGCATATGTCCTTTCTGATTGGTGTTTCTGATTTCTTAGAATATATTCCTAGAAGTGGGATTATTGGGTCAAATTGGAGTTCCATTTTTAATTTTTTGAGGAAACTTCATACTGTTCTCCACAGTGGATTCTCCAGTCTGCATTCCCACCAGCAGTGCACGAGGGTTCCTTTTTCTCAGCATCTTCGCCAGCACTTGTCGTTTGTTGATTTGTTGATATAGCCATTCTGACAGATGTGAGATGGTATCTCATTATTATTTTGATTTGCATCTCTCAGATGATTAGTAACTTTGAGCATGTTTTCATATGTCTCTTGGCCTTCTGTATGTCCTCTTTTGAGTAGTGTCTATTTAGGTCCTTTGCCATTTTTTAATTGGATTGTTTATCTTCATTTGTTAAATTGTACGAGTTCCCTGTAAATTTTGGAGATTAAACCCTTATTGGAGATAACATTGGCCAATATGTTCTCCCATGCAGTGGGCTTTCTTGTTGTTTTTTTGATGGTTTCTTTTGCTGTGCAGGATCTTTTTATTTTTATGTAATCCCATATGTTTATTTTCTCCTTAGTTTCCATTGCCCTAGGAGCTGTATTGGTAAAGATATTGCTATGACATATGTCTGCTATTTTGCTGCCTATGGATTCTCCTAAGATTTTTATGGTTTCCAGTCTTATGTTTAAGTACTTTATCCATTTTGAGTTTATTTTTGTGTATGGTGTAAGTTGATGGTCTAATTTCATTTTTTTTGCAGGTATCTGTCCAATATTTTACCCCTCTTTTACCTCCTGGCACTACAAGGAATTATAGGCTTATCTTGTATATTCTCTAACCTGATCCTAGAGTTAGCCATTTCTCCAAAGAGCTATGGTTCTTTTTATTCCTCATTAGAAAACAAGATCTATCCCTGGGTGCTGTAGCTCAGTTAATTGGAGTGTCATCCTATATTCCCAAAGGTGGCAGTTTTGATTCTTATCAGGACACATACGCTGGTTGTGTTGTGGGTTTGATCCCTGGTTGAAGAGTGTGTAGAAGGCAGCGAATCATTGTTTCTCACATTGATGTTTCTCTCTTCCTCTCTATAAGATCAATAATAAAATAATTAGAACTGTCATTTTAAAAAAACAAGATCTAGACACTGTGTGTGCTTATTGTTCTTGAAGTGTCATTGATTCTTGACCCTTTATAAGTGACAGAGTAAAGAAATAAATTTGTGTATACCAAACTGTTTCATATATTCAAATTATTTCATATATTTTTCATATAGTTTGAATGTTGCTATGGAGTGTCTGAGGCAGTTGAAACCCTATCACTTATGTGTTACATTGGTTGTATTTTCCCTCCATACGACTGCTTAATACAACCTCACCCTTTCAGATAAATATCTTAATCACAGTAATATAATTTTTATATTATTTTTATCTAAGATCCCTCTGAATTCATATTTCCTTTCTTTTTTATTGCAAGGAATTTTAATGTGATCATTATTATGTAAGGTATGCTTCACACCCCATTGACCACAAAGTATTAAACTTTAGTTATTAGCCTAAGGTACTGAAATATTTAGCATATTTCATTTTTAGAAAATCCTTTAATTGTGTTACTATTTTATTAATTTCACATCTCTGAATTTTGTCCTCATTTTCATGATTGTTCATACATATTTATGGTGGTTTTTAACCACTCTCTGTGCCAAAGTGTTAACCTTTTGCCATGATTACCTAGTGAAAATGTCTATCCTTTTCATTCAGCAATGACTTAGTGAAGGTTTGAGCAATACAGGTTCCTCAATTATTTGCATAATTTCAATAAAGTGGCTCCTATATTAGGAGGCTTGTGGCTCCATGCCTCTGCCAGATAAAACTGAAAGCTTGCAAGCTCTGGGGATGAGGTCAAGGTGCTCCTATTTCACCTCCTAGCATACTGACATAATCCCATCTGTCACTCATAATTCTATCACAGAGTACCTACCCTTATTTAGAGCAATCTATTTATGCTATAGTTAAAATCATTGCTCTGCCATTAAATGCATTTAGGGTGTTATCCTAAGCAGTAAATAGCTCACCTAGAATAACTCCAATGGAGGTCTTACTTCAGCACAATATCTGGAATCCTAAAAAGGTCAACAATCTGGGGACTATCATGTTTCAGAATATTTCAGAGATTACTTTTTGGTTTGTGTAATGTTACCTAGGCTGACACCTTTCATTTACTTGGCTAAGGAACATTTTGAAAAATTACCATTAAGGTAGCACTTTAAAATTACACAGAGTGAATATTTGGATATTTAGCACAATGTAATAAATATCCAACTATATCTTAGAAAATTAGGCAATAACTTTTATTTAAGAAAACCAGAATAAATCCTCATTTTGAAATATTTTCTTCTTAGTGAAGAATATGGACATTCAGAAATATAAAAATAAGGTGAGTAAAATAAGAGAGAAATGAAAAGCAAAGCATTTTGTAAAGGCAAACAGAATTACTAATATTCTTGGAGTAAAGAACCCATATAAAAAGAAATAATGACTTATGAAACACTTTCTTATTTCTTTTTAAGAAGTCTGAACATCTTTTTATGGGCAAAAATGTCAGTTCTATTTTGGTCTCCTAGAGACAGAACTAATCCTGAGATAACTATGGATCCTCTGTTTAAATCCAACACTACTCTTCAATAATTCTGAAAACTGCATATTATAGCATCACTTTTACAAAATTATTTTTTGCTTGTTTACTTTGTTCTTTAGGTTCCACATATAAATGAAATTGTATGGTATTTGTCTTTGTTGGTCTGACTTATTTCATGTAGCATAATACCCTCTAGGCCCATCAATGTTATCACAAATAGTAAGATTTCTTTTTTTATGGCTGAGAAATATTCCATTGTATATGTGTACCACATCTTTATCTATTAGTCTTTTGGTTGAAATATTTAATCCATTTTAATTTAAAGTAATTATTAATAGGTATATAGTCATTGCCATTTTATTAATTATTTTCTTACTAGTGGCCTGGTGCATGAAATTTGTGCACATTAAAAGGGGATTAATTAGAGGAAATAATTTAATATTGCTATTTGCCCTTTCTTTATAATAGAAGTGTCAGAGATGAAAGAAAATTAGTAAAATATATATGAAAACCTTCCTCCTATCAGAGTCTGGGGCACACCACGGGACCCAGAGTGAAGTCCCTGCCCACCCACATGTGCCTCAAAAATCTCGTGAGACCCAGACCCAGCCCCCCCCCCCCCCCGATTGGGCTAGATCCAGACCTGGCCAGTCCCACCCTTGTCAAGCCCCACCGGGCAGGGGGCATAGCCTCAGGTCCCCCTGGCCTGGTGCCAGGATGGGGCGCATGGCCTGAGGTCCCCCAGACCAGACCAGGGCAGGGGGCATGCCTTGAGGCCCCCCATCAAGCCCCACCAGGTGGGGTACATGGCCTGAGGTCCCGTGTAAAGCTCTGCCAGATGGGGGGGGCACAGCCTCAGGTCCCCCAGCCCTGCACCAGGAGGGGGGCACAGTCTTAGGTCCCCTGTCAAGCCCCACTGGGTGGGGGGCACAGCCTGAAGTCCCTACCTTGTTGGGGACATGGCCTGAGGTCCCCAGGCCTGGTGCTGGGGCGGGGGGAGCAGCCTGAGGTCCTCTAGCCCAGCACCAGGATGGGAAGCGCACCTTGAGGTCCCCCGTCAAGCCCCGAAGGGTGGAGGGCATGGCCTCAGGTCCCTTGGCCTGGCACCAGGGCGGAGGTCACGGCCTGAGGTCCCCCAGCATGGCGCTGGGGCAGGGGGTGAGACTTGAGGTCCCCATCAAGCCCTGCCAGGTGGGGGTGTGGCCTGAGGTCCCCCAGCCTGACACCAGGGTGGGGGACATGGCCTGAGATCCCCTGTCAAGCCCTGGCGGGTAGGGGGTGCGGCCTGAAGTCCCCTGTCAAGCCCCACAGGGGTGGGGGAGGGCTTACCCTCAGGTCCCTGCTGTTTGCTCATTAAGGCTCCTTACAGGAACTTGGCCTCAGCAGTGGGTGTAGCCATCTTTGTGACAGAGTGATGGTCAATTTGCATATTACCCTTTTATTAGATAGGATTTTAAAAAAATATATATTTTATTGATTTTTTACAGAGAGGAGGGGAGAGGGATAGAGAGTTAGAAACATCGATGGGAGAGAAACATTGATCAGCTGCCTCCTGCACACCTCCTAATGGGGATGTGCCCGCAACCAAGGTACATGCCCTTGACCGGAATCAAACCTGGGACCCTTCAGTCCACAGGCGGAGGCTCTATCCACTGAGCCAAACCGGTTAGGGCATTAGATAGGATTTTTTTGGGGGGAGGATAGGGGTTCTTGTTCCTTTCTTATCCTCTTGCTCTCTTCTCTAGCATGCTGATGACTATCTGTAGTATTGTGTTTGAATTCCTTTCTCATTAATTCTTGTATATCTCTTGTAGATTTTTGGTTTGTGGTTATCATGTGTTTCATATATGTCAAACTATATCAAGCTAAAGCAGGAATTTTTGGGAGAACATAGGCAGGCTTAGGGATTATTTAGAATTGAGGTCCATGAAAAAGCGAGGGGCTGCAGACTGGGAGAAGGTACATTTCCATACACAAGGAAGCCAGGTGCAGTTACATTTCCATAAGACAAGGGAGGCAGCAACGGGTTTATTTCTATAAGACAAGGGAACTGGAAGTAGCCAAGAAATGTCACATTTACAAAATAAAGAGAAGGAAGCCCTTCACTCAGAAGGAGGAGAAGGAAGCCCAAAGGGAATAGGAAAACAATAAGGAAGGAGGTGGGGAGAACCTCACATGTCTCATGTGAGGTTCAACCTTTGAGCCCAGAAGTTACTGTAGTAACCAACTCTAAGGGAATAGTGACCAATCAGAGGGGATATCAGGCACCAGGATCTGCAGCCTAAATAAACCATAGGGAAAGGGAACTCAGTGGGACTCTTCCCCCTCCCCACATGGGAGTCCATTCTGTGGGACTCTTTCCCTCTCCCCACGTGGGAGTCTGTACTTGTTCTTCAATAAATCTCCACCTTTGCTATACCACTTTCTGTCCGTGGACTCATTCTTCGATTCCAGCAGACAAAGAATCCAGGTTCCAGTCCAAAAATTCGGTATCAAAGCTATACTGTTACCATAGACAGTAAGTTGGAGCATGGACAGTGGGAAGAAGGGTGAACACAGGTATGCTGACCACTTTGGAAGGACAAGCTGTTTGGGGGCTGCACAGAGGATGGAGGTGTGCCAAGATCCACGTGTGCCGTGCAGACTCCAACTGGCCCTCCTGAATGTGCAGGAGCCCTGTCTAGCTTGGGGATGTAGGCTAAGTGCTTCCCTTTATGGTGCTATTTGGCTGATGCTCCAGTAGAGTCTGAAGTTGACCACCAGGTGTTTTGGTTCTGGGGCCTCTTGAGAGTGGCTCCAGTACAGGTCAAGGTCATCAACTGCCTGTATCTGCCCTGGGGCCACCTGGTAGGAGCTACAAAATGATCTGTGGTTGGTAGCTACCTGCCGTGGGCTTGAAGATGCCTGGACGTGATTATACTGTGAACTGAGTCCGTCTGCCTCCATTACTGGGCTTGAGGCTGCTTAGCAAATGGTACAGGCCATGCTGTGGCAAGCTTCTTCTTGTCATGGGTTTGTGTACCTTTGCGAGATTTTAGGAAAGTCCACAGTGAGGATTCAGGCTGGCTGCTTGTGAAACAGAATTTTTGGACTGGAACACACAGTGTTCCCCTGGGCAGACTTGGCTCTGGGTTCTTTGTCAGTGGGAATCGAAGAATGAATCCAGGGACAGAAGGTGGTATAGCAAAGGTGGAAATTTATTGAAGAGCAAGTACAGACTCCCATGTGGGGAGGGGGAGAGTCCCACTGAGTCCCTGTTTCCATGGCTTATAAAGGCTGCAGATCTTTGTGCCTTGATATCCCCTCTGATTGGCCACTAACTATTTCCTTGGACTGATTACTATAGTAACTTCTGACCTCAAAGGTGGAAGCTCACATGGAACATGTGAGGTTTTCCTTTTTTCCTTCCTTTTATTTTTTAAATATAGACCTTTTGCTGTTCCCAGCTCCCTCATTCTATGGAAATGTACCTGTTGCAGCTTTTCAGCTCCCCTATTCTATGGGAATATACCTTCTGCTGCTCTGCAGCCCTGTGCTTCTTCCATGGTCATCTTAATTTCTAAAATGTCCTAAATCGGTTCCTTTCACCCCTAAGAATTCCTGTTTCACTTGCATGGATTAGCTTCTGAAAGAGGTTTGGGCTAGGTGCATGAATTGGTTGGGGCAGGGTCTCAAAGAATCACTAGGGTATGGAAAGAGCAGTGTTAGCCAGGTTAATGGAGATTCAGATTCACTGTCCCTCTGTGCCCCTCTGTGTGTACTCAACAATGGAACAATGGCACCTGCACTTCAGTCCCAGAAAAAGCTCCCTCTCCAGTCCTTGCCCTGAAGCCAGACAATTCAGCTCCTCCCTTTATGTCCCTGGGCTTTTTGAGCTGCTCTCTCTGTTCCATAGTTTAGGGTAAGTGAATCTATGCTAAGGCCCTTTAAGAAGACTCCTGGGTCTATGGCAGCTCCCCATCTCACCCAGACTGAACCAATGCTGATTTTCACAGCCAGCTGTGGGGGGACTCCTCTTCCCAGCACTGGTGCTCTTGGCTGGGGAGCCTGATGTGGGGCTGGGACCCCTCATTCCTCAAAGGGGACCTCTGCAGCTGACACATGTCTCCTGATTCTTCACCACCACACATAGATGTGGGACCAATCCATTCCATATCTCCATCTCTCTACCAGTCGTGACATGGTTTCTTCTTTATATTCTTAGCTATAGACTCTGTTCAGCTAGTCTTCAGGCAGTTCTCAATTATGATTGTTCTATAATTTAATTGTAATTTTGATGTTGTCATGGGAAGAGGCAAATACAGTATTTTCCCATTCTACCATCTTAACTAGAAGTTTCCTATAGTCTGTTGCTCTTGACATTGGTGACCATTATTCCTCCTCTGGCAATTATGTCATAGAGCCTCCATGGAAGTAATTTTCAGTAATACTGGAAAAACAAACCTCTTCTAAAACCATACATTCTAATATAGAACACTGAGCATTCAACATGTGCCAGTCATCTGTTCTGAGAATATATATATAGCTAATATGCAAAGTGTCCCCGCAGGAGTTCGACTGGGAGTTTGATCGCTCACTAGGACGTGCACTGACCACCAGGGGGTGGTGCAGAATGAAGGAAGGCCAGGCTGGCAGCTGGCAGCCGGGGAAAGAAGGCCTCAATCGGCCCTGATTGTCGGCCAGGCCTAGAGACTCTACCCGTACACGGATTTTGTGCACCAGGCTTCTAATATTTTATAACTACCTATCCTGTGTTCCTGACTTTCTACACTGCTTGAGGAGACCCCACAATTTCTCATTATTTTAAGTTTTAGGGCAGCATCTACTAAAAAATAGTAATACCTCTGGGAGAGTTAATCTATTAAACACTGCCAGTCATTTAAACAGTTCCCTGACCCTATTTTGGAAACAGATGTAGATAAAAGGTTAGAGAAGAAAGTAAGAATCTAACCTTAGTCATTCATAACTATTCTGCCTTCTTGCCTGTTAGAGGAAAGTCAGGGTGGTTTTAATGTATACATGCTTAGATATGCCAGTCTGCTCCCTCCTCTTCACGGCCCATCCCAACTGTAGGTCAATTAGATTCAACAGTTCATAGGTGTTCACAGAAATGCTTTCAACATAAAACTTCAGTTGTCTTTGGGACTCTTCACTTATTTTGGTGCTCTTTAAATTTGAAATATTCTTCTAATAAACAAACCACATGTGTAAATGAAGAAAAAAATAGAAGGCCTAATTATTAGGATGTTAACAATTATAAAAATACTGTCAATAACCAAACCAAAAGATACTTTCAGCACCAGATAGAATCCCAATATATTTAACCCAAATCAGAAAAAAAAATCATATTTTCTTGATTCAGGTGGATGACAGTGAGAGAGAGATACCATGACACTAAGTATACGAGGAAGGTAAAAAAGAAAATATAATTTATAATCCTTAGTTTTGGCATATTTAAATCATTACCCATCCCCCCATTTCTTGTAGTTAATCACTTAGATTGAAGCTCATGTACACACACCCTGTCATATTTGGCCAGTGAAAGCACCAAGAGTTTAGGTGATCTCAGGCTCAATCTAGAGAGGTAAAAAAGCTGGCAGCCAATTTTCTCAATTTGTAATTACAAATACATTAACTCATTTATAAGGACTTTGGAATTATTACAAATAAATAAAGTACAAAAAAATAGGACACAAAGTATGTGGCCTTTACACTGTATAAGCCTGATCCTTAAATACATATCTACTACTTGATAATTTCTGAATGTGAAGGGTAATTGCTATATAGGAACTTAAGATATATGAATTTTTCACAGCTAAACCAGGATTAAACACATTCATTCATTCATTCATTCACTCAGCAAATGTTTATTGAATGCCTACTTTGTGCCAGGCACAGTTCTATAAACTGGGTAGGGCAATAAGTAAAACAAACTAAAGGCCCTACCCTAGAGAATCTATCTCAGGTAATCTATATATATAAAAGGCTAAGTGATCAGCTAAGTGACTGGCCAACCGGCCGGTAGGTATGACACACACTGACCACCAGGGGGCAGATGCTTAACGCAGGAACTGCTAAGCAACAGCAACTTTGCAGAGTGCCCTCATGGGATGTCAGACTGCCGGTTTCCACCCGATCCCTGGAGGCCAGCCCGAGGAACCCACCAGCCGGAGGGACCCCACTCACTCTGCAGATGCCCTTTGAGCCCTGGTGCTTCCCCAGGTGTGGCCAGCTGGGGAAGAACCACGGGAGGTTGGCTCCAGAGCATGTCCAGCCCATCTCACCCCGTCCCTCCCATTCTAATTAATTTCCTTTCAATGTGCATGAATCCGTGCACCAGGCCTCTCGTAAACATATAAAACAACTCAATTATCTATTATATTAAAAGGCATATGCATAGGAGAAAAAGAAAAAAAATCAAGCAGAGAAAGGTAAATCTGTAGTTCAAAAGGAGGGGATGAGGTAGGAAGCATGAGAGGTAATAAAAAGCAACTTCACCTACTTCATTTATCTCAGAAATCCTTATATTTGTTGGGTGAATCCAGTAGAGTATAGATTAGTTGTATTTACTGAAATTGAAACTAAGAAACTACAATTTTCTTTTGTTGATGATGCTGACGATGATGTTAATACTAAACTTTCTTGAGCACTTATTATAGGACAAACACTGCTAAATCACTTTATATTAATCACTTCACATAACATTCACAAAACACTATGAGATTACTTAATATTACTCTATCAACTTTAAAGATCAGAAAAAAATATGGTTAAGAGAGGCAAACTAATTCACCTAATTCCAGATAATGCCAGAGCTGAGATTTGTTTTTAATCCTCCAAATATGCCATTATTTATTAATATGTATTGTATACTCCATGTCTTTCTTGTTGGTTTTCATATTTATTTTTTTTTGGAGAGGGGTAGATTTTGAATTAATGTTTATTCATTTTTTAAGTTTATACTTTTAAAAAATACAAAAGAAAAGGTTTTGGTTGGTTCCTTAATATTTAATTACTCCTTTTATTATTATGTAAATATTATATGTATATTATAGAAAGTTTAGGAAAAGTATATTAAGTTCTGTAGACTTGAAATAATTTTGCATGTTTTCTTTGATGATTAGCTTTTTACACCTACCAATATATCATAAACATTTTGCCATATTATTAAGTACTTTTCAAGAACATATTTATTTAATGAGTATAAAGTAATTACTCATATGAACCTATCATAATTCATTTAAACAATTCATTATAGTAAGAAATTGAGGTAGGTTTTCATTTTTTTAATATTTACTTAAAGCACAACCTTAATTACATTTTCACTGAAAATAAATCATTTTCTTAAGATAATACCTAACTATGAAATAGCTACATAAGAAGAAATGAGAGAAGTATTACATTTCACTACATCACCACCCGACTCCAGAAAATTTGAATTATCTCACATTTCCAAAGGCAGCATCTCAGCATGTTCATTTCTGAGCACTACAGTCAATGTTATGGATACCTTAGTACATATATAATACTTGTTGTCATGTATTTATTTATTTTATTTTTATTTTTTTCTAAAATAGCTTGCCTATATAAACATCTTTTATTTCTTGAGCACATGTGACTGGTCCAGAATCGTTTAAGTGCTTAACATATATTAATTAATTTTAATTCTTGAAATGATTTTATACAAATAAATTAAATATTTTTTAAAAGTTCTGTGATAGGCTGAATTATGGGTCTTCATTGATATAGATATCTTAATCCCAGGAACCCATAAATATGTTATCTTACATTACAAAAGGGACTTTGCAGATGTGATTAATTTAAGATCAGGAAAATATGGATCTTGAGATTGGGATATTATCCCAAATTTTCTGGGTGGGTTCAATGTAATGTTGAGGGTCCTTATAAAAAGGAGGCAGCAAGGTCAGATTAGAGATGACAATATGAAGATAGAAGCAGAGGTTAAAGTGATAAGGACCACCAGGCCAGGGATGCTGACAGTTTCTAAAGGTGATGAAGGCAGGAAACAAACTCTCCCCTAGAATTTCCAGAAGAAACATAGCATTTTCTACGCTTTTTGGACTTCTGACCTCCATAACTTCTGACCTCCATAACTGTATGATAATAAATCTGTGTTGTGTTATGTCACTAGATTTGTGGTAGTTTGTTACAGCCAAAATAGGAAACTAATACGGGTTTCAACACCCAAAATTGGGATGATGCTGTAGCACATAACTAAAAATGTGAAAATAGCACTGAAATCAGGTAATGGATAGAGGCTGGAAGAATATTGTGGAATATGACTGTAACTGCTTTGATAGCCTCAGACCAGATGGTTAGCAGAAATATGCATGCTAATGACTCTGTTAGTGAGGATTCAGAAAAGGGAGGGCTAGCCCTGTTGTTGTGGCTCAGTGGTTAAGCTTCAACCTGTAAACCAGGAGGTCACAGTTCTATTCCCAGTCAGGGCATTTGACTGGGTTGCAGGCTGGATCCCCAATAAGGGGCATGCAGGAGGCAGCTGATCAATGTTTCTCTCTCATCATTAATGTTTCTATCTCTCTCTCCCTTCCCCCCACCCTTCCTCTCTGAAATCAATAAAAATGTATATATATCCTTTTAAATGGAGGGCACAGGAGAGAAATTCTGTATTGTCCTAGTCTTTACAAACAGACTGCTGGTAGACATTAAAGGCACTGTGTGTGAGCATTCAACAGGGAGTAAGACTATGTTATTGGAAAATAGAGGAACAGAGATACTTGTTTTTTAAAGGAAGAAACTTAGTTAAATTGTGTCCACAGTTAACTTGAAAGCACAACTTAAGGCAATGAATTTGAGTACTTAGCTGAGGAGACTTCTAAGCAAAGTGTTGAGGACATACTAGTAGCCTGCTCTCTGCTTCCTGCGTATAGTAAAGTGGATAAACTGAGAGAACAACTATTAAGCAAAAAGGAACCTGGACTTGATGATTTTGGAAATTATCAGCTTATCAAAATTGCAAAGAATGCTAAAATTAAGAAATAGACTATCAGAAAAGCAGGGGCCAAGTTCTAATTCTATTGCCTTGGAAGGATCAAAGTCTTAGAGTTTTCAGGACACAAAGAACTCTTTGAAGATATCAGCCTTGGATCTCTTCAGCCATTTCATTGGAAGACAAAAATGGAGATGGGATTATGTAGGAAGACCTCGTTAGGAGACTCTTGTTGCTGGGCTGACACTATACATAATATCTCAATCAATAATCAATCAATCAATCAATCAATTATATAGCTAGTATGTTTGGGATACTTACTTTTTGTTTATTGCTACATCATGCTCCTTGAAAAGCAGGGAAGAAGAATAAACTGTCCAAAAAAATGAAAAATTATTTGAGGATTTAAATATATTTTTAAAATATAATAGAAAAATAGAGAACATAAATGATAATTATATGAAACACTGTGTGGTCTAACATTAGAGTCAGAATTGAGCAAAGAGGTAAAAATGTGGAGAACTTGAGTGAGCAGGGAGGTATAATTTAAAAAGGACTTATAAGGATGTATGTTACTTTCATGTTGAGCAGAGTGGGAGATAAGCAATGAAGAAAAAACAACTTCAAGGTAAGAGGTATGCATTGGCTTAAATAAGAGAAAAAAACTTAGTTTGGGAACTGGGAGAAATTATGTTAGATGAGCAAAATATGATCAAAATATATTGAAGGTGAAGATTAATATTCCTCTTTTATTAGAGGAATCATTAAAAGGATGAACTTCATGGAGGCTTGAATCAATCACACTTGTGTTTGTTTTGAGATTAAAAGCTTATCTTTTATATTTCATAACCCACAGTGATGAGGAAAGAATATGTAAATTATTAAATTTATAAAATATAAACAACATGTATTTTTATAATCACAAACATTTAATTATTTTAAGTGATGCACATTTATATTTAAGTGCATGTATATTTGGGCACATAAAACATTAATTGTGTAAAAATTCCAACTTTGTTTCTGAAAGAGTGCTAATAATTATGTTCACAATTCTTGTACAGAAAACTAACCATCAAGCCAATGCCTACCTCGTGGTGGAATGTGTCACAATTGTAAGATTTATTTGCTCTTGTTAAGGTCCAATTAATTTTGTTCCTATGCTTTTCTGTTTTTAAAAAATTCTCTTATCAACTTTTGTGTTTTTCAGAAGATTTGTCTTTGCCCAATTAGTTTATAATTACTCTGACTTTTTTAAAGAAACAACTGTCTTAAATTCATAGATATTTTGAAGTATTTGAAACCCAACTTGCTAAAAAAGAGGCAGATATTAAGATCATGAAACTTTATTTTCCATTTGGAATAAAAAGATTGCTATTGTTCTAAACTACACTAATTAAGGTAGTTTCAGATTTTTAAGGAGTTGGAATGCATATAATCTGATTTCATGGTCTTTGCTTTTCTGCCTTTAAGACCACATCTATGCAAAAAGAACATGTCAACCTTCATCTACTGCTTTTACCTAACATGGCTAGTCTACTACAACAACTTTAGCTGTGCTAGAGTCACATATTTATTACCCCTCCTATTCTCATCTTTTCTTCGTTGATTTCACTGTGCCTGGACTTTTGTCTGGTTCTTCTCTTCTATTTATGTTGTTCAACACAATCGTATTCCTAAAAGTGACCTTATGAAACTACTCTCAACTCTGTCTGTGTGCTCTTTTAAACTGTACATGGAAAATTCTCAAGCATATTGACACATTTCTGAATAGTGGCTTGTCTTATATTTTTAGATGTTTCTTTCTCTCTCTTTCTCTCTCTAAAAAAATTCAAAACATTAAAAAATTAAGAAAATGAATAAGGAAATCTGAGTCAAAGATGTAAGCACACTGGTTCATGGTGTGGTAATTTATAGAGCTAATAGACTCATGGATTGCCCACTTGAAAAAAAAAATCAGTTCTTGTCTATATGTCAAAATAAAAAGAATGGACACAACTATCATATTCTTTGGCTCTGAAATTACTCTCCACACATTAAGCAGAGGTAAGAAAAAATTACCCCTTTTGCTGCCCAAGAAAGTATAGAAGATACTTATCCTGTTTGACATAGCTATGAAAAAGTATCCTATATAATAAAGAGCTTATATGCTAATTAGACCGAATAGCAGAATGACCATCCAGATGATCTTCTGGACAAAGCCAGAGCTGTGAGGACCGAGCCCCTTGCATGAATTTTGTGCATTGGGCCTCTAGTTCTCTATAAAAAGTCATAACTATAGTTACAAACTTCTTGTAGCTCAGGTGGAATAACAGGACTTAATTTTCTCTCCTGACCCTGACAATTATAAACACAAAAAAGGCAAAAAATGAAAGAATATTTTATAGACAATGAACATCAAGCAGTAAATGACAGTAAACACTGGAAGAGAGGAAGCAAATGACTTGAGCCCTTTGATTTCTCTAGCTTAGGGCTAGAGGGTTTCTGGACTGGAGTGCAGCAAGGAGGAAACAGTAGAAGTCTAACACTCTTAACTTGAGAAGACAGACCTGTGAATCCCAATAGATCAAAGTACTCAGAGCTCCCAGGACCGAGTACTGAAAAGTGAAAACAAGGGAACAGTAGAGAGAGAGTGGGGGCTTTGGAGATCCGCTGAAGGTCTCCCCGGATGTTGAAGCTCAGCATTGATCAGCACATGCATGTTAGAAAACTATGCAAGGGTGGGAAGAGACCAACACAAAGGAGCAGATAAAACAGTTTTCAGGAATCACACAGTGCTTGGGTTATTTCATGTTCCCAACAGCTAAAAAAAAGGTCTTCTAATCCAATGGGCATTGGGTTAAAGAATAGTTTGAAGGAAACTGCCCTAATAGTGAGACAAATGCAGTACTAATATAAAGAACCCCTTGCGAGCCACATGTGGCTCTTTGGCCCCTTGAGTGTGGCTCTTCCACAAAATACCACATACCCTAATTAAGTTAATAACAATGTACTTACCTATGTAGTTTAAGTTTAAAAAATTTGACTCTCAAAATAAATTTCAATCATTGTACTGTTGATATTTAGCTCTGTTGACTAATGAGTTTGCTGACCACTGTCCTAATTAATCAAGATTAAAAAGAAAAAATTGAAAAATATCAAGTTGTTTCCATGTAACTTAAATGCATCTCAAAACAAAGTTTAATCATTTTTATAGGAGTATGAAAATATCTGGCCCAAAATATAAAGGTAAAATCACAATATCTGACACGTGGTGAAATATAATCAGACATAAAAAGAGGCAAGAAAGTGTGATCTACAATGATGAGAATTTCTTTTAATAAATCATTACAAGATGACATAGGCATGACACTGATCTTATAATTGGTATATAAATACATAAAATAATTATAACTTTATTTCATATTTCCAAGAGGATAGAGAGAAAATAACAACATTAAGTAGGATATGGAAAAAAAAATTATAAAGAGGCCCAGCTCTGGCCTGTGTGACTCAGTTGATTGAGCATTGTCCCATGCACCAAAGGTTGCCAGTTCAATTCCCTGTTAGGGCACATACCTAGGTTGCAAGCTCCATCCACAGTAGGGGTCACGCAGGAGGCAGACTATCTATGTTTCTCTACCTCACCAATGTTTCTGTCTCTTTCTCACTCTCCCAACCTCTCTCTCCAAAATCAATAAAAATATATTTTAAAATAAATAAATGAATTAAAAAGAGATTCAAATTGATCTTCTAGATATGAGAGCCACAATGTCTGATATGGAAAATATACTTTTCTGCAGTGTATAATGACAGATTATATACTGTAGAAAACAAAGATTAATGAACATTAAAACACTGCAATACTAATCAAAACAAAACCTGTTGGGGGAAAAAAAAAACATTAAAAGGATGAAGGGAGCATCAGTGAAATGCTGAACAATTTAAGTCACCTAATATATATAATAAAAGGGAGAAGAGAAGGTAAATCAGATAACATATTTAGTCATTGTGAATAAAAAAAATTTCCAAATGTGATTAAAACTATAAATTGGCAGATCCAAAAATTTCAAAGGATCCTAAGCATATTCTTGTATAATAAAATCACAGAAAAAGCATATGATATTGAATTCCTTAAAGACAGGGAAAAATAAATATTTTTTTAACAGAGGGAAAAAATTATGCACAGCAGAATAAATATCAGAATGACAACAAAGATCTATTGGAAAAAATCCGAGTACAGAGACATTAAAGCAGTATTTTTGAATTATTGAAAGAAAAAACAAAGAAAAGAAAGATATTTATAGTGAAAATATCTTTCAAAACAAGGTAAAAACTTTTCCAGATATAATAAAATGCTTTCTCAGATATAATAAAGAGCAGAAGAATTTGTCACTAGCATAACTGTACTAAGGAAATATTCAAGATAATCCTTCTTTCAGAATGAAAATAATATCAGGTGGAAATCTCCATCTAACCAAAGGAATTATGAGCACAGCACAACAAACAAAACAAAAAACTAAATAGGTAGATAAATAAAAAGCAATGTGTTCATCTTGATTTAGAAATATCTCTACAGATTTTGTTCAAAGCAAAAACACTAAAGTTTTTCAAAGTGCATGATAATAATATAATAAATGGCAGGAGGATAAACTGGAATTGCACCGATATGAGATCGATTTATTTAACATGAAATAGTATAACGTTATTTGAAGGTTGACTGAGATAAGTTAGAGATATACACCACAGACTATACAGCAACCATTAAAGAAAAGAACAAGTTTTAGCTAATATGTCAACTTAAGAAGTAAAATAGAATTTTAAAAATTTATACAGCTAGCCCAGCTGGTCAGGTTCAGTGGTTGAGTGTGGACCCATGAACTGGGAGGTCACAGTTCAATTTCCATAGTGGAGGCACATGCCTGGGCTTTGGGCTTGATCTCCACTAGGGGGCAAGCTGGAGGTAGTTGATCTATGATTCTTATGATTGATGTTTCTATCTCTCTCTCCCTCTCTCTTTCTCTCTCTGAAGTCAACAACAAAAATATTTAAACTATATATATATACATACATATATATATATATATATATATATATATATATATATATATATATATATACTTTAAATATTTATATAGTCCCCTCAGCCCAGCCTGCACCCTCTCCATTCTGGGACCTCTCGGGGGGATGTCCAATTCACAATCTGGGACCACTGGCTCGTAACTGCTCACCTGCCTTCCTTCCTGATTCCTGATTGCACCTAACGCCCCGCCTGCTGGCCTGGTCACCCCTAACTGCCCCCCCTGCAGGCATAGTTGCCTCCAAATGCCCCTCTCACTGGCCTGGTTGCTCCTTACTGCACACCCTGCCGGCATGGTCACCCTCTACTGCCCCCCTCTGCTGGCCTGGTTGCCCCTCACTGCCCTCCCCTGCCTGTCTGGTCACCCCTAACTGCCCCCCATGGGCCTGGCTGCCCCACGCAGCCTGCTGCTCGGTTGTTTGGTTGCCCCTCACTAACCCCCCTGCCGGCCTAGTCGCCCCATGCAGCCTGCTGCTTGGTCGTTTGGTCATCCCTCACTAAATCCCCTGCCAGCCTGGTTGCCCCACACAGCCTGTTTGGTTGTCCATTTGGTTGTTTCAAATGTGATGGTTGCTTAGCCTTTTATATATATAGACTAGAGGCCTGGTTTTCCAGAAATTTGTGCATGGGGGTGTCTGTCCCTCAGCCCAGCCTGCACCCTCTCCAATCTGGAGCCCCTTGAGGGATGTCCAACTGCCTGTTTAGGCCCCATCTTGGTAGGATTGGGCCTAAATGGGCAGTTGGACATCCCTCTCACAATCTAGGACTGCTGGCTCCCAACTGCTCGCCTGCCTGCCTTCCTGATTGCCCCTAACCACTTCTGCCAGTCACCTGATCACCCCCTAACCACTCCGCTGCCAGCCTGATTGATGCCTAACTGCTCCCCTGCCAGCCAGGTCCCTCCTAACTGCCATCCCCTGCTGGCCATCTTGTGTCCACATGGAGGCAGGATCTTTGACCACATAGGGGCAGCCTTCTTGTGTGTTGGAGTAATGGTCAACTTGCATATTACTCTTTTATTAGATAGGTTAGAGGCCTGGTGCACGGGTGAGGGCCGGCTGGTTTTCCCTGAAGGGTGTCCCGGATCAGGGTGGGGATTCCCTTGGGGTGTCAGGCGGCCTGGGTGAGGGGCCTGTGGTGGTTTTCAGGTGGGCCATGCTCCCCGGTGACCCAAGTGGAGGCCCTGGTATCTGAGATTTATTTATCTTCTATAATTGAAACTTTGTAGCCTTGAGAGGAGGTCAGGGCAGGCCAGGAACTTTGGCTCCCTCTATCGCCAGGGAAACCCAAGCCTCCTGCTTGCTCCATGGCTGCAGCCATTTTTGTTGGGATTTATTTGTCTTCTATAATTGAAACTTTGTACCCTTGAGTGGAGGCCAGGGCTGGCCAGATTGGGCAGAAAGCTTGGCTTCCTCCATTGCCAGGAAAACCCAAGCTTCCTGCTCCTCCATGGCCGGCCACCATCTTTGTTGGGTTAATTTGCACACTTGCTCCTGATTGGCTGGTGGGCGTGGCTTGTGGGTGTAGCGGAGTGATGTTAATTTGTATGTTTCTCTTTTATTAGAGTAGATAATACAACACATAGCAGAAAAGAAGAAATGAGGTGAGGGAGTGAACATGTGAAACTAATAGAAATAAATAGAAATATGGTACATGTAAAGCCACGTATATCAAAGCCAAGTTAATAAAAATAGTTTAAACAAGTCAATTAAATGGCAAATATACTAAAGAAAAATCTGTTTTTAATATAGAGTTATAGTAAATAGATAAAAGTAAAATGACTAGAAAATATATATTATGCTAACACTAATAAAAAAGGAGTACTTATTTACATATAAAATGTATTTTAATAGCTAAAATTATAACCAGGGATAAAGAGGAATATTTCTTGATAATAGACTTAATTCATCACAAAGATAATCTTACATGTTTATATACCTAAAAATAGCACTTATAAATACATGAAGCAAAATTTAATTGAACAAAGTAATTAAATGAAGAAATATACAAATCCACAGTTCTATTTGATTATTTTATATAATATTGTCAATAACTGATACAAGCAGACAGAAAATAAGTAAGGTATGGAAGATATGAACAACAGTGTAAAATATAAAACAATCCTCAATAAACTCAAAAGGACTAAAATTATACACAGAATCTTTTTCTGATCACAATGGAATTAAATTAGAAAGTAATAACAGAAAGATCTTTGGAAAATTCCCAAATATGTGAAAACTAAATAACATACTTCTAAATAACAACTGGAGGAAAGAAGTAAAAAAAATCAATTATGAACTGAATGAATAATAACACGAAAATATATTAAAACCTGTGAGAGCCAAGTAAAATTGGGCTTTGTGGGAAATTTGTAGCCATAAAAACATTTGTTTAGGATATAAAAAAGAAAAGTCTCAAATCAATTACCTAAATTTCCACATTAAACATTATATAAAAGACAAAATTAAACACAAAATGAGCAGAATACATTAAAAATAAAGATAGGATTATGCCCGGCCAGAGTGGCTCAGGGGTTGAGTATTAACCCATGCACCAATAGGTCCCCAGTTCTATTCCCCATCAGGGCACATGCCTGGGTTGTGTGTTTGATCCCTAGTAGGGGGCATGTAGGAGGTAGTTGATTGATGTTTCTATCTCTCTCCCCGTTTCCCTTCCTCCCTCTCAAAGAAATCAATAAAACCTGACCGGCTTTGCTCAGTGGTTGAGCATTGACCCAGAACCAAGAGATCAAGGTTTGATTTCAGGTGAGGGCACATGTGCAGGTTGCAGTCTTAATCTCCAGAAGGGGGCGTGCAGGAGGCAGCCAATGGGTGATTCTCTCATTGATGTTTCTCTCTCTCTCCCTCTCCCTTCCTCTTTCTCTATAAATCAATAAAAATATATTTCAAAAATAAAAAATCGATACAAATATATTAAAAATAAGATTATGAATTAATAAAATAAAAAAACAGAAAAGAAAGAAGAAAATCAAATCAGTGAAAAGTTAAAGTTGGTTCTTTCAGAAGATCAGTAACTCTAGCAAGATTTATCAAATAGAAAGTGTGAGATCAAGAAAAATTACCAATATGAGCAATGAGAGTTAATAAAGAATATTATTGTTTTATGATAGTAAACTTGTCAATTTAATTGGAGAAATACTTAGAAACAAATTGCCAAAACATACTAATAATAAAGGAATAACTTGAACACCTTTAATGTATTAACTAAAATAATTTGTAATTAAGTAATTTGCTAGATAATAATTTCTAGACTCAGATGATTTAATTTTTATATCAAAATTTTATAGAAATATTCTAATACACTAAATACTAAAGTATTAATTGTTGGTTCGTGAGCATGAGAGCTTCCCTGGGTAAATCTGAAACTGGCCCCATATTAGGAAGGCAAAGAGAGGCAGAAGAAACAGGCAAATCATTCCAGATTGATAATCATGGGAGCTTACATAGGAGACTGTTGTGGGCATCTGAAAGAGAAACTTACCTGTGCATTTGCTCCCTAGGACCTTAAATGTTTATATAGGAGCCTTAATTGGGTTCAGTCATGTATGCCGTTCAGATGGTTTCAAAAACACATTGTTCTCTCAAAACTCTGTCCTTGAAAAAGACTTTGCTGTGGGGAGGAGGGCAGAACGGTATAATCCAAGGACAGTGGAGGGGTCAAGTAGCCTTGCATTGGCCTGGGACCAGCTCCCAGGTCACCCACAAGTCATGCCCTCTCAATGAACTCTTTCAACACTAATTTACTAAATTACAAATAGAAAAGTACTAAACTGTGTGCTTGATGCCGAACAGAGCCTTTACTAATATGCAGAATAAGTATGAAAGACTTTACCATATTAAAAGATATCAAATATTTATCAATTAAATAAATGATATAATTAAAAGATTATTTTACATGTCTACATGTCCAATGTCACTGTTGAAATTCATTTATCTGGTTTAATAATTTTATTTGCCTTGCAGAGTCATTAAAAATGCTTGCAAATGGAAAGATCAAGTATACTTGCTAATAATTTAATCTGCATTGATCAAATTATCTCTGAGCAAAGTATATAACTATAATGCCATTTTAGTTGAAGATTTTTAACAGATCCCTTTTTTCTAAGATAGATGGAAAATAAATCCCAAGTACATTAGGGAGTTGGTATAAAGTCTTAAAAAAGAATCCATATTGGATAGTAAGATGTTTATCTATGAAATCAAAAGAAAGAAACAAGAATGTGACAATTAAATTTACTTACTTCCAAAATATTAAATTTTGTTTACTCTGGTGTTCACTTTCTCATAGGATAAACAGACACAGGAAATCGTGGTAAATGTTACTAGACATTTCTTTGTGGCAAGTTGAGTGGTGACATCAGGTTTATTCAAAAGATATCTAGAATCAGCCTGTCAGGGTTTGAATTCTGTTTTTGTTGTGTTTTATTTTTTTAATATTTTATTGATTTTACAGAGAGGAAGGGAGAGGGATAGAGAGTTAGAAACATTGATGAGAGAGAAACATCAATCAGCTGCCTCCTTCATACCCCCTATTGGGGATCAAGCCCACAACCAAGGTACATGCCCTTGGCTGGAATTGAACCCGGGACCCTTCAGTCTGGAGGCCTGTGCCCTATCCACTGAGCCAAACTGGATAGGGCCTGTTTTTGTTCCTTTTTCTAGTCTTGTATGTTTGGACATACTAGTAAATATTATTCATTCTGAGCTCCTGTTATTACATCAGTAAAATAGGGATAGAAATAGAGGTTAACTTAAAAGTATATTACAAGGATTAAAGGCAAATTCATAAGGTACTCATGTAGTAGGTAGTTAGACAGGCATGAGCAGGATAAGCCAGGGTCACAAATTGCCTAGCAAGGTGCAAAACCATAGTCCTTACATTATCACTCCCTTAAGCACTAACCCCTGGAAGATGACATTTAGGCTTCAGCTGTGTTTCAGTTCCAGGCCCAGAGAAACAGCAAAATCAGACAGAATGCACCATGGCTGACCTCAGGACCAGCTGCATTAACTAATGACCCCATGGCACTGACCAGGAGGGGCACACCTGGAAAGCTGATGAGTGTTCTATTGAGATTCTCACCTAAGGCCTCTGGATAAAAGCCCTCAGGATAGAGAGCCCTGTGAGGCTCTTTGTATGGATCATGCCCATGCCTTTCCCCATTCCATTTCCCCAGGGCATGCTCTCACTCTCTCTTTTCTGGAACATGCCTACTTGTACCTTTCCACCTTCTTTATTCTTATGGATTGAGTCTTGCCTCTGAATTCTTTCTTAGCCAGAACTCAAGTACCGAGGTTGCTGAACTGAGGTCTTAACACCTGGTGCTGCTTTTCTGTGGCTAACACTCAGAAAAGTCCCTGCTATATATAAGCACTTAATATATATTAGTAGTGATTGCTGTCACACTGGTAGTAAAATGTATTTTTACTCTCATTCAAGCTTTGAATCTATGTTTCTTTTCTGCTGATCACTAGTCTACTACTCTATTCCAGTTAGATTAGTTATCCTATCTAATAAAAGAGTGATATGCAAATTGACCATCACTCCAACACACAAGATAGCCACCCCCATGTGGACACAAGATGGCCACCATAAGATGGCCAGCTGGGGAGGACAGTTGTGGGTGATCAGGCCAGCAAAGGAGGGCAGTTGGGAGGGACCAGGCCTGCGAAGGAGGGCAGTTGGGGGCAATCAGGCCTGCAGGGGAGGGCAGTTGTGGGGGACCAGGCCTGCAGGGGAGGGCAGTTAGGGGTGACCAGTTCTGCAGGGGATAATAGTTAGGGGGGACCAGGTCGGCAGGGGAGGGCAGTTAGGGGCAATCAAGCTGGCAGGGGAGGCCAGTTAGGGGTGACCAGGCTGGCAAAGGAGGGAAGTTAGGGGTGACCGGGCTGGCAGTGGAGCAGTTAGGTGTCGATCAGGCTGGCAGGGGAGTGATTAGGAGGTGATCAGGCTGGCAGGCAGAAGCGGTTATGGCAATCAGGCAGGCAGGCAGGCAGGTGAGTGGTTGGGAGCCAGCAGTCCTGGATTGTGAGACTGCTGGCTCCCAACCACTCGCCTGCCTAAATGGGCAGTCAGACATCCCTCAAGGGGTCCCAGATTGGAGAGGATGCAGTCTGGGCTGAGGGACACCCCGTCCCCATGCATGAATTTCGTGCACTGGGCCTCTAGTATTAAATAATTAGGATCAATGGTCAGCATTACTAATCAAATTCTAAATAAGATCATTTTAAAAGTAAACATTCATAAAATTTTTAAAGAAAATTCAAATACAGAGCTCATATGCATAATAATTATTAAAACAATATGGATTTTCTCAAAAGTATCAGTGCTCTTTTAGCTGAATCCATCAAAATCAGAAGTTTATTATAATTTTGGCAAATGTGAATCTGACATAGATGAAGATCAAATAAAACTTTTGCTCAAGAGGTTTTTGAAGTTATTTGATTCAGAAGCAGCAAACAGTACAGTCTTTTTTAATTAAGAAAATCTAGGTCAACAAACATATTTACACATATGATTCAATGTAACTTTATCTATTTGGGGATTACATAGTGTACTCAATATACTTTATTATTATCTAATCCTTTCTAATTACCTACACATTCCTTTTGGGAGTTTTGTTGCTTTATGCTGTCCTTGCAATTGAGGATAGAGATATAACTTGCATCAATACCAACTCAATTCTAAAATGCATGTGTTCTTTGGACTACTTTCTTTTTATTAAACAGGTGTTTAAATGATGTTAGGCTATTTAAAAAATTAATGAGCAGCCATGATGGAGTAAATGGTATTGGACTGACCTCTTACTCTAAACTACTAAACAAACTAAAATATATGACATTATTGTTTTCAGATAATATGTAACAGGCAGCACAGCCTATAATCCCAGAAATAAGGCAAACAAATTAAGCAAGCCCTGTTATCACACTGCTTTCTGGTTTGATATTTTTTTCAAGACTATGGCAAAGCAAATATGGAGGTGTTGTTGAGTTAGGAAGACCAATAATAGAATTGTGGAAAAATTAAAGTGGGTAGATTTTACAGGGAAGATTATCAGAGCTTCAGAAATCTGCTTAGAGTTTCTCTTGAGCTTTTATTAAAATACTAAGATGTACAAGTTTGAGGTGAACTACACTGGGCCAGGCAAATAACAATTACTGTGAAACTATTGGGAAGTAGCAAGCTCACCAATTTTCAGAGCTCATTGATTAACAATTCCACTAAGGGAATACAATAGTTCATTGCTGCACATCTTTGAAAACTTTTATTATTTTAACAACTTAAAAAAAGATGCTTTTTTTGATGAGTGTGATATAGAGAGATTATGTTATCAGCCAGAATGGAAAGATGTCCTTAAACATCTGTGGAATTCAGTAGCATCTCCAGAAGAACAATGCCTTAGCAGGTGGATTTAAAAGAAAAAATAATTATTACAAATATATTCAAGGATTTACAAAAAAAAAAAACATGAACATAATGTAGAAAGAAATGGAAGTTATTAAAAATACCCTAACATTGCATCTAGATCTAAAATGATGCAAAATAATAAAATGAAGCAAATTTACATAATGAACTTATGTGTAGATTTGACACTAAATAATGAAAATCAGTGCACTTGAAGACACAGGGGGAAAAAGTAAAAAAATTAAGTACAAGAATTTACAAATGCTGGTTTGAGGGAAAATATGGAACAAACATTAGCAATAAGTGGTCTAACATTCTTATATTTGGAATTTCAGTAGAAGGAAAAAAAAAGAAAATATGGAAAGAAAAAAAAAAGAAAAAGATGTTAACATATACACACATACACTTCTCTATGAAGTATATTTAAATATAATTTTAGCCCTAACTGGTTTGGCTCAGTGGGTAGAACATCAGCCTGCAGACTGAAGAGTCCCAGGTTCGATTTCGGTCAAGGGCATGTACCTTAGTTGCGGGCACATCTCCAGTAGGTGGTGTGCAGGAGGCAGCTGATTGATGTTTCTCTCTCATTGATGTTTCTAACTCTCTATCCCTCTCCCTTCCTCTCTGTAAAAAATCAATAAAATATATATATTTTAAAAATAAATATAATTTTATATAACAAAGAGGAAATAAGTAAGTAACCATGTATAAAACTATTACAGAAATTGAGATGGAGATTACCATTAGGTTTTGATTTAGAAGTAATAAGAACATTTGTGATCTTGAACATAATCTATCTAATAATAGGTTAATATGCAAATTGGTCAGGACGCCTTCATGTAATGACTGATCAGCAGGCTGCATGTGCAGCTGGAGCAGGTGGGCAGGGACTTGCAAAGTTGGTGGGCGGGATCTTGTGCTGCCCGGGGATGTGAGGCTCTTGTCCCCGCCCCAGCAAAGGGCAAATAGCAATATTAAAATATTTCCTCTAATTAATTTACTTTTAATGTGCATGAATTTCATGCATGGACCACTAGTTTTAACATAAAGATGATAAATAAACAAATTAGAATAAAGAGGTGGAGGATTTAAATTACTCTTTTTTAACTATGTATTATTATAATTTTAAAAATATAAATATATACAAAATGATACAATATATGCCCATATATTTTACCTAACTTAATAGAACTCCATATATACATCACTATTTGAATTGCCTCTTCCTTGCATAGTAGGTGTAATTCTGATAATGACTTGTTAACCATTCCTGTGCTTTGGTTTGTAATTTTGTGACACATATAATTTAAAAAACAAAGAGTCTTTTATGCATGCTTTTATTTTTATTTTTTGGGGTGTTTTTTAAAAATATATTTTATTGATTTTTTACAGAGAGGAAGAGAGAGGGGTAGAGAGTTAAAAACATTGATGAAAGAAACATCGATCAGCTGCCTCCTGCACACCCCCTACTGGGAATGTTCCCGCAACCAAGGTACATGCCCTTGATCAGAATCAAACCTGGGACCCTTCATCCGCAGTACAATGCTCTATCCACTGAGCCAAACCGGTTAGGGCCATGCTTTTAAATTGTGTGCAAGGGAAACATATTCTGGTGATTTTTTCTTTCAGTTATGTTCTATTCAAATATATATGAAATGCACTAAAGTTGGCATGTGTGTCTCTAGTTTATTAATGGTAATTGTATAAATATATAAAAGTATTTTTATCAGTACTTTTGTTGCTTGATATAGTTATTTTTCCTGATTTTTTAAAATGTCAGAATATATGTTTTTTTGTAAATGTCAGCTTGTGCACATGTTTGAGATTTTCTCTAGGCTATGTATGTGGATTTTTGAGTTCTAAGATATACAGATTTTCACATTTATTAGTATTTGTTAAACATTCTCAGTTTCTTCCCAAACGTAGATTAGATTGATTATACCCATTTACATCTCCTCTAGTAGATATAGTTGTTAGGTTTGGGCACACCTTTGACAACTCTTATTATTTTTATAATTAAAAAAACACACGCTTGTTTGATGCTTGTTTATAATTTTGAAAAAATGCTTGTTTGATACCTTTTTATGTTTTCTAATTGACAAAGCTAATAGTGAAGATGATTATACTTACCAATATTTATTGGCAATTCAGTTGACCACTCTAGTGGATTGTTTATTATTTTCTTTTGTACATATTTAAAAATACTATTTGTCTTATATTATTGCTTTCAGTTTTTATCTACATAATATATATACATATATAATAATATTTTATATTAACAAAAGTTGGTTAGATGTATTATAATTATCTTTTCATGGAATATATTTGAACTAATGTTTCTGGTTGTTATTAAGTAAGTTTTATTTTAAATACAGCCAACTTAGTAATACTTTCATTATAATTTGAGTATTTTGTGTGAAGAAATCCTGTTATTGCCCTGGCTGGTTTGGCTCAGAGGACAGAGTATTGACCTGCAGACTGGGGGTCCCAGGTTCCATTCCAGTCAAGGGCAAATGCTTGGGTTTCGGGCTCAATTCCTAGTAGGGGGCATGCAGGAGGCAGCCAATCGATGATTCTCTCTCATCATTGATGTTTCTATCTCTATCTTTCTCTCCCTCTCCCTTCGTCTCTGAAATCAATTTAAAAGAAAGAAATCCTGTTTTTTATAGAAGTTATCTATATATTATTGCATGTTTTATTTAAGAATTTCCGATTTTCTTGTCATAGCAAATATTTAATTCACCTCTAATTGTGTTATGCCCAGTGTTCAGAATCCCCAAAAACCCACCAGGAAGGAGCCAAGGCCCGCTGTAAGTGTAGAGAACCTTTATTCGTGCTAGCAAGAGCTCTCATCTCCAGCAATCACCGAGGAAGAAGAGGGCTTTTCTTGCCAGAACAAAGGCTTTAAAGGGGGTCCAAAGCAGTGGGCAGGGAGAGGGTTTATGGCCCCCGTGATTGGTCAGGGGCAGGATGAGGGGTCCAGTTACACAGGCGCACACTGGGCAGTTTGCCTAAAGTGGACTGAGTCCACTTCTCTACATTCCTATTGGCAGGTATGTGCAACTGTTACATTCTCGCAGTTTACAGGGAGGGGCAGCAGGGGGGGTACAGAACAAAAGCAACAAAGAAAGGACGTCATGGGATCAAATTAATTTGGCTCTATCAATTGAATTGTCTCTATGATGTGAGGTAAGAATCAACTATATTATATTATAATCCCAGCAGCATTTATTACATTTTTCACCACTCAAACTATGGTCTACAATGTAAGGTATATGAACATTAGTGCTTTTTTTTCCTAAGATTACTTTGTTTCCTTTTTTTTTTTCAGCTGAGCATCATTTTTGTTTTGCTGGCCATTCAAGTTAACATTTATCTGGGGGCATCCATGATTACACAAAGAAGATAAATGCTTCTCAATTCTCAAATACACCTTTTGAACCTAAAGCTCAATTCAGGACAGTTGATAAATGTTTCCCTTTGACAATCTGATGTCTTTTCATCCCATCTTTTGACTGAGAATTTCACTGGATAAGTTCCAGTTTTAGGTTGGTGTCCCAATTCTCCTGCTTCCTGAACAACTATTAAAATATTCTCTTAGTTACCAGTATCTGCATAGGCGCCAAAGTAGCTTCAAATTTACTCTGATTACGTCTGGTTTCTAGCTCCCTTTTTAATCACTGAGATATCTCTTACTTTCTTGAGTAGTAGAGTGACTTAACAAAACAACAATTCAAAAAATAAACAAGGGAAAGCAAATTGACCAAACAACAAAACCCACACCAAATATTCACTATGATACATGCAGTATTCATGGGTGTTATGTATTGGGAGATACCTAAGGACATTTTAAAACTGCAATTCCAAAATTGAAAGTCCAGACAAGTGTTTCTAGGAGTTTTGATATAAGGGGTAGCAAAAAAGAAGCATTTGCTGGTCAGCATTTCACCACACAAAGTATTTTTTTATTTTTTACAATAGAGCATAAATTTATTTAGATAAACATGTGTCCTTTAGTTCTCTATAGTTCCACACTCTCCCCCTTTTCTTAAACCTGCATGCCTCAATAATTCATGTTATCTTTCTGGTGCCTACAGGCATTAAACCATGTAATACCTGATTTAAGCATTTAATTTTCTCTTTTCTATATTTAACCACTCTTTTAAGTTTGAAGAGCTCTCTCTTTGACAATGAAATAGGAAAAAAAAAAATAAAGTAGGGTAAGCTCCTTTCTCTTTGATTTCTAACATAAGAATGGCACCTGCCTTAAGCCTGTTACCCCTTCCTTTCCCATTTACCCTCCTCTGAAAACATTGCCTGAAGAACCACTTTTCTTATATTCAATACTCACAAGCCACAGCTTATTTTGAGCTCAGATCTTCCTGACACACTTATTTTATATTTTTGTTACACTCTTGTATTCTTCTTTGATTATTTGTATCTTTTCTACTCTCTTATAATTAAAAAAAAAAAGAAGAAGGAAGGAAGGAAGGAAGGAAGGAAGGAAGGAAGGAAGGAAGGAAGGAAGGAAGGAAGGAAGGAAGGGAAGGAAGGATAAAAAGGAATAAAGAAAGGAAGGAACCTTAGAATCTTTCAAAAGGTCTTTGGGCTTTTACTATTGAAAGGAGTTTTTAGAGGCAAAACAAACAAACAAACAAACAAAAGGCAAGTTTAGGGAGTTTTAGGAATTAGGGGAGCCTTGAGGGAGAACCTCAGGGTTGAAAAGCTGAAAGCTGCCAGAAGGCATACATTCACAGAATAAGGGAGCTAGGAGCTGCCAAAAGTGTACATTTACAGAATAAAGGGAGAGGAAGCCACCCATTCACAGAATAAAGAGGAAGGCCCCAGGGAATAAGAAAACAAAAGGGAGAAAAAGAGGGGAACCCCATGGTGGTTCTGAAGCTGCTATAGTGACCTATAAGCAAACAAAGAACTGCAGCCTTTATAAACCTTAGAAAAGAGGGACTTGGTGGGTCTCTCTCTCCCTGCCCACATGGAAGTCTGTGCTTGCTTCCCAATACATTTACACCTTTTCCTATACCACCTTTTGGCCATGGTTACATTCTTTGAACCCACCTGGACAAGAACCCAGGAAATCACCTTTGCGTCTTGCCCAGAGGAAAATCCAAGCATTCCAGTTTAATTTCTGCATTTCACTATGCATTTTAGATAGTTCTCATTTAATTTTCTCTTTTAGTTTATTTGTGACTATGCAACCAGAATTTTATTTTGAGGTTCTAATTAATGTTGAATCATATTGTTATCTAAAGATTCTGGTCTTTGGATCATAGCTGTATTTTTTATGTAAAAATTTCATTCAGAAAGTTTATGAGAACTATGAAGCTATGCTGCACATTCTTTTCCTTTATCACCAAAGCCTCAAAATTGCCCATTTAGATCTATATCAGAAATGTGTCATTCTTTTTGATGTTTTATTTCCCACTCTAGTTTCAAATGGTTATACATAAATTATTCTGTAAGCAAAATGAAACTACCAAAAAATGTATGGATCAATAAAATTCTCCAAAATACCTTATTTTTTCTCTGTGACAGAAACTTTAGAAAATAGGTGTTTGATAAATATCATTAATATTGAGTCATAACTAACCCAGATAGGGGGACTTAGTTAGAGATATTCTTGATTCACTAAGAGCGATGTCTTACAATCTTTCTTGTCCCATTTCCAACTGTGAACGAAAGGAGCCACATGCTAACCTGACAAGCTCAGGGGAGGCCTACGTGGCAGTCTTGCAAACTCAGAGACCTGAAATAACCACAAAGGATGGTTTGAAAATTAAATATTTAACTACAAACAGGTTATAGTGGGTAGTCATGTCCTAGTCCCATATCTTCCCTGACAAAGATCAACTTAGATCTTCTTTCCTGAGCCCATTTGCCTTTTTGCCTCTAAGATAACATATCTGTGAGATGTCTGAGAGATGTCTGGGTAACTTGTAACTTCCTTCTTTTGCTGGAGCCCCTGGGGCACAACCAAATGTGGTGGGCGCCAGGATAGATACTTCAAATTCCTTCATTATCATGTTAATTGTTCCTGTACCCACCTAAGTATGTGTCCATCATTTTGCTTTTTATCCAATCCCAGGGGTTTCCCACCGGTTGACTTTATCCCACCTCCTTAATCCATCACCAATGAGTTTCATGTAGCCGACCTATGTCCCGCCTTTGATGGCAATGTATAAATACAGATGTAACCTACCATTTCTTCGGAGCATTATCTCAATTCATTGAGCTTCTGCTTCCTGGCATATGTCGACATTTTGGCTCAAATAAACTCACTAAAATTCTTTACAGGTTTCAATGGTTTTTTTCGTTAACACAACTGTGTGATAAATAGTGATTAATGTTCAAAATGATGATACTAAGAAATTGTAAGACCTGAGTTTCATAAGTGATTTCACTGCAAAGAAGCCACTATCTGCCTCCATGGCTTTAGACATTTTAGGAAATTTTCCTATAATAAAGTTTGACTTTTTTCCTCTCCAGTAACCTCTTGGCTTCTTGGATAATCCATTTGACTAGCTACTTAGATTTTCTAGGCATTTTGGAAAGGTATCTCATCATCATTTTTATAGATGATAATGGCATACATGCAAGTTTTACATTGTGCTGACATTTTAACACACACACACACACACACACACACACACACACACACACACACAATCTGCTTTGAAGCTGGAGGGTTCAGGGGAACTGAACCCATTACAGAGCTGTTTTTACAAATTAAAATACCAAGGTAAACTGCTTTACACTTCATATTTTCTACTTATCCCTTGGTAAACAGATTTTTAAAACACCACTTCATTTCCAAATTTTCATATGCAAAGCATTTTAGTGTTGGCTTTTCCTTTTAAATTTAAGGTTGAAAGACTAGCTCTCACTAGTCTCCTACTTTGTTTGGTTTTTCAACCCTGCTAATTGAGTCCTTTTGTCATTAAATTTTGATGCTCTGGATTAAATTCACCAGGTGAGTGGTAACCACTTGTTTATGATTTTTAATGCCAAAGAATGAGGTTTTTCACAGTTTCTATGCTGAGTAAAGTAAGTCATGCCTTTTTTTACTCCATAATTTAAGAAAGAAATCTAAAACAAAAGAATTTTTAAAAATTACATATGCTTAAGAATGTTGTAATTTAGTTGGCATGATAGAAAACGCTTACTAGTAATAATACCTATAAATATTCCTTAAGAAAGGGTATCCCATATTTCACTTAAAAAGATATGAGCAACATAATTAAATAAACTGTGAAGTTAAACTAAACTGACACATCTCCTTTACTTTCCAATGAATTCTTGACTGGCAGTTTCAGCTCAGAGGTGAATAGTTGCCCAGTGTGATAAATGAAGGGCCATGGAATAGCTACCTTGGGAAATAGCCATTACCTGTATCTAAGATGAGCACTCCAGCCAGGGAAAAGCAGAGCAATAAACCAAGTAGTGTGCCTCCTCCTGTAGCCCCTGCCCGTGCTCCTGCAGATTTCAGGATTAGCAGTGGGGCAGAGCCAGCAGGCAGCCCTCTTCAATCATTCTGGCCTGCAGCAGAGTTTTAGGACGATGGAGCTATTAGGAATCCATTGCTTATTAGATTTTCCACCTTGTTGCACTTTCCATTTGAGGTCTTGGTCTCCAGGGAGCTTTGTTTACCTGGGGTAAAGGTGTGAAGTTATGTCAGATCCAGAGGATAGCTCTCTGGCAGAAAAGTTTGTAGAACTCATTCAAACAAGGATTCGAGATTTGACTCAGTGGTCTTTAAAGTTACAAGACATCTTCGGTTTTATTCCTTCATCAGTTTGGAAGCCAGTTTTCCAACTGAAGCTTCATGACCCATAAAACTGGAATCAGTACTGGCTGCTCCAGGACCATTCACATCCTTCCCTCCCAAATCTGCTCACCCACATACTAGCAATCTTGGTGACCCAGTGTGCTGTCATTTTTGACATCTCTCTCCCTCTTTGTCATTATCCCATGCTACCAATTCTGCCTTATAAATCAAACTCGAATTTCTTCAGTTCCCATGATCTCATGGTCATTATTGTCTCAGAACAAGCCAACCTTGCTCTTTTTTTAAAAATGAAATACTACAAAAGCCTAAATGATCTGTCGGTTTCCAGTTTTCTTCCTCCTGCATTGTTTTCCATATTTAAGCCAGAGAGAACTGTTTTAGAAATATACAGCAGATCATGTCACTCACCAGTTCATAGCTATCCAACCACTTTATATAAAGTGTGAATGCACTCATGTGGCATACCGGGCCTTTGTTTGTCTCACCAGCATCAACTTCTCCCATGCCCATCAAGCTCTCTAGGCACATGGCTGTTCTACACTTAGTTTTTAAACAGGCCATAATCTTACATTTTTCCCTGCCTTCTCCCATGCCTTCCTTTGACTTGGAACATTGCTTTGTACTTTAGCATCTTACTCTCCCCTCCTTCTCATATCTTGCTTCCTTAGGCTGGCTCCTTTGACCTGTCAATTTTTAGTTTAGAAAGGCTTCTTCCAAGTGTTATTTCTAGATTCTCTCAACCACGTGCAGCATTTTTTTTTCTGCAAAGGGCCAGTAATAAGTATTTTAGTTGTGCAGACTAGTAAGATCCTTGTCACATATTCATCAATGAGAGATATTCATTGATTGGCTGCCTTCTGCTCGCCCCCCACTGGGGACTGAACCTGTAACCCAGGCATGTGCTCTGACTGGGAATCGAACTGGTGACCTCTTGGTGTATGGGACGACTCTCAACCAACTGAGCCACACCAAATGGACTGTCACATATTCTTTTTTCTTGTTGTTTTGTTGTATTTACAATCCTTTAAAATGTTAAAAGTATTCTTAGCTCTCAGGCCATCTCAAAAGAGGCCAGGGCAGAAGGTGTAGCATACTATAATTTGCCAACCACTGTACTACATGCTTCTTCATATGTGTTCTCCCAAACACCCTGCTCTTTTCTTAAAATGACACTTACTGACCTGGTAATTATTGAAAACTTCTCATTAAGTGAATTTTAAATTTACAGAAGAAATTAGTACCCATATATCCTTCACCTAGCTTCCCCTTATATTAACATATAACCACAGAACCTTTATTAAAACTAAGAAATTTAAATTGGCACAACACTGGTAACCAAATTTAAAACCTATTTGGATCTCACCATTAAGTAATCTTCACATTAATATCATTTATCAGTTCCAGGATCCAACACAGAACAAAACATTGCATTTAATCATTGTGTCTCTTTTTTGTCTCTTCTAATCTATGACATTTTCTCAGCAGTGATTTTTTTTATAACTCTGATACTTTTCAAAAGCCTTGATCATATTTTATATGTCTCTCAAATTGACTTTTTATTTCCCCAAAGTTTTCTCATGATTAGACTGTGCTTATGGATTTGAAGGAAGAATACCATAGAAGTGAAGTTTCCTCCTTTTTTACCTTATATCAGGAGATACATGATATTAATATGGCTTATTTCTAATGATGTTAGCCTTGATCCCTTAGCTAAGGTAACATTTGTTGGGTTTATCCTCCAGAAAGTTATTTTTCCCTATTTATCATTTATTCTTTGGAAGAAAGTCACTAAGTCTCAATCACCAGCCTACTCTTAAGAGGATGGGAATTTAATATTTTGTCATTTGACTCCACTCCTGGATCTAAGGAGCAGGGTCCTTTTGTTGTTGTTGGTGGTATTGCTTATTTTTTTATACCCAGCACTACTTGAGTGATGTAGATGGAGTAAAGAATTTATTCTGACCATCAGCCTTTTCTCTCTAAAGTTTTTCACAGTTTGTGGCAGTAGCATAAAAGATTGAAAATACAAACAAAGGAAAATAACCATAAAATATTAAGAATCAAACAAAATCAATAGCCTGGAGGCAAGTGTCATGAATTTTTAAAATTTAATCAATTTATGAGTTGTATATTTGGGTAACAGCCACTTTGAATCTTTGAAATTTCATTGTTGCAAAAGGCAGATAATAATATAGTTTTCAGAGTATCAATGTTGTTAACCTCACTGTATAGGTTCAAATTCACCAGCTGTGCCATTTTGTTAAAGTTACTTATCCTACTCTGACTCATTTTCTTCATCTCTAAAATAAGGATTATTCCTTACATAGCCTACTGATACTAATCTGCTGCTGATCCCTCCCTGGTCATAGTACAAAACACCCTATTTCCAACAGTAAACTAGACATCACAACTGATATTACAAAACTAACAACTTATGTTTAAAATTGAACATATAAATTTGTTTGTATGTATACATATTATATACAAATCTTACTTCCCATGCATGCTGGCAATTATTATTTTAAATTATTTTTTCGCTCATAGTTAATATTATACAAAGATTAAAAAGAGCTCTGACCATTATTCTTTGGGGATGTGACTTATCTTGGAGTAGTGATATTTTTATAAAACATATCAAATGTACCACAGGAAGAGAGAGATTTCATCCTGAACATCTTATGTATTTCATTATGTCACTTTAGAAATGGAAGCTGGGAGCAGAACTTAGTTATTCCAATCATAATGGAAGAGTGACTAGAGACACCTAGAGGAAAAAGAAAAGAGAAGAGCCTCCAGTAAGACTGGAAGTTCTGTGAGAGGAAGAGTCATAGACAAATGGAATGAATTATGGCTCATCCAAGTAGATGCTTTAAGGGAGGCTTTTTTTTTTTTTTTTTTAATTTATTAAGACTATGTGATCTAGCCCTGGCCAGTGTTCTCAGCGGTTAGAGCATTGGCCCACACACCAAAGGGCCATAGGGTCATGGGTTTGATTCCTGGTCAAGGGTATATATCTGAGTTTCAGGTTCGTTCCCCAGACCTGGTAGGGGCATGTGCAGAGGCAACCAATTGACAGATTTCTCTCACATTGATGTTTCTCTATCTTTCTTTCCCTTTCCCTCCATCCCTTCCACTCTCTAAGATTAATGGAGTCCACTTGGCATGGCTTAGTGGTTGAGTGTTGACCTATGAACCAGGAGGTAATGGTCTGATTCCTGAGCAGGGCACATGCCCGGGTTTTGGGCTCAATCCCCAGTAGGGTGGGTACAGGAGGCAACCGATCAATAATTCTCTCTCATCATTGATGTTTCTATCTCTCGATCCCTCTCCCTTCCCCTCTGAAATCAATAATAAAAGTATATTTTTAAAAATCAATGGGAAGATATCCTTTGGTGAGGATTAACAAACAAACAAACAAACAAAAAAAGGCTATGTGACCTAATTTCTCTTTGGTCTTCAGTAAATCCTACATTTCTCAGGGATGATTATGCAGAAGTGTGTGTATTCTTTAAAGAAAACTTTAAGAAATGCTGAGTAATGGGTTCAAAATAAGTGCTAGGAGAAAGGGAGACATCTCACAAAAAAAGAAATAAAAGAATAGATGACTTCTCAGTTATATAATATTAAATTATAAAATTTAATAAAATCCTGAAAATTAATTCATTTTTTTTTTAAGAGATTGGGGAGATGCTGATCCCTGAAAGTGGAGGTAAGAGCTCCCTCCTGGCTTCTCTCTTTTTCTTTTAATCCTCACTGGAGGATATGCAGAGAGAGAGAGAGAGAGAGAGAGAGAGAGAGAGAGAGAGAGAGATTTCTATTGTTTTCCTTTTGTATGAGCTCCAACTGAGAATTTAACCCACAACCTGGGTATGTGCCCCCTGACTGGGAATATTTTGACATGATCACATGGTTTTTCTTTTTTAGCCTGTTGATGTGATGGATTACAGTTATTGATTTTCAAATGTTGAACTAGCCTGGGTTCTCATCAGATCATGTGCTTTTATAATTCTGTAACTTCAAATATGCTGCAAAATTTAATCCTTTAAGTTTCAGTTGAAACATAATATTGATTATTTTCCTGGAGGTGTGTGAAGGCACTTTTCTTTTGCCATAGAACTAAGAACCAGGTTCTTACAGCATAGAGAACTCACTAAGATATGCCTGCCTATACCTTCCTAGTCTTTCATGTAAAATATTTCATCTTATTTACTGTAGCTACAATCACTTTATATTATGTCTCTCTGCCTTAAAGATGTTGGACTAGACTTAGGAATAAGAATTGGTAGACAGTGGCAAACTTGACAAACATAGGCAAAAACCTGAAGGTAAAATGTATGGTATGAGCAATATAGTAAGAACGTACACTAAGAGCAGTTCATGGAGAGCCTTCTAAGCCACATTAAATATGTTAAGTTTTGCAGTAAGAAAATGCTAGCAGCGTTCTGAGCAGGAGAGTGATGTCTGATATGTACACCACTCTGGCTGCATTACTGAGATAAGTCTGGAGAGTGGCATGCCTGAACTCCAGGAAAGTAGTTTTAGAATATTGTAAAAATCTTAGCAGAAATGTGGGGGTTTGGACTATAATAAAAATAAGGATGGTGAGCAGCATGTAGAAGGTAATATCAATAGGTTGCTCATAAACTGTGGAAGAAGATGTTTTGTGTTTGAGCAGTAAAATTCATTTTCACACACTCCATAAACAATATTCAGATTTTCCTGAGTCAGCATTTTAATAAAAGCAATTGTGTCCATTTTTTGAAGAAATATGAATGTTCATTTGAGATTCTGGTTATCTTCTTTTATAAAACATTTATTTTTGATGGTGAGGTGTCATGCAGCAATCTCCAAGGTGCTTTCTGTATTAAATGAGTTTAAAAATACTATGTCTTTTTTTTTTCTTTCTTTCTGGTGCAATGTTTTTCACTGAATTCATGACCAGAGTGAGTGATATTTTGAAAAACAAAGTTTAATATGGCTTTGTAGTTTCAGCATTTAGCAACAATAGAAATATGGGGTTCACTTTTTGTTTGGTGCTTTCTTTCCACCCATTTGTAAGGTCACCGGCAATCTATGGAAACCCTCTGTTGTCACTTCAGAAATTGCTCAATCTCTAAGTCCAGCATTCCATTTGTAAATAATTCTCATACTTGGTTCTTAGCCTATAACCTATTGACCTCATACCAAAATTTATCCTCTTAGGTTAGTCCTGTGTTTTCATATTTTTTTACTTATGTTTTAGAATCTTAGCAAGATTATTCTTTGGAAAACCTTTTTTATTTATTTATTTATTTTTTAATAAACAAGAGATGTTAATAAAGTTATATTTTTGTGGTGATATCTTCATTGAGTTTGTACCTCAACAATACTGGATTGTGTTGGTTTTTTCCATAAATTCATAGTTTAGAATTTCTAATAGGAGATCAACAGTGAGTCTGCACTGGCATGATGGGAAGTAGGTGAGGAGCATAGTCCTGTAGAATTTCAAGATCAGCTTTGATCTACAGAGGGACAGTAAAATTAACAAACATTCAGAGACAGCCATGGTGAAAAAGTAGAGTGACAACTACAATGGGGTCGCTGTCCTGCAAATAGTTACCTTTTGTCCTTTTGGCTTTGAAAAGATTTTAGCGGGGCAGGCAGACAGGTCTTTATTTGAGTTTGTGCATTAAAAACCAAAATGAAGATCCATAGGGGGGTAACTGTTACCTACACACATATAAAAAACATATTGCAGGATCCCTTTAAAACCAGTGTGATTAACCTATTGATTTTCAATACTTAAAGCCATGTAGAGTGTGGTATACTTCAAAATAAAATGTAGAAGTAATTTCTAAAAAAAACAAACAAAACAGAAACATTCTACTTTATGTTTTTATTTCCTTAAAAATATTATCTGACCTCTTGAACCTCCTAAAAAACACCCAAGAATACACAGAAAGTAAAAGCAGTATACAATAGTAACGCCTATGAATGTTCTTAGCCTTCGTCTTAAGGCAAGCTCAAACTTGGTCTCACAAATGGCCAATAACAGCATCAGAGACTATGCACTGCTCCACTTACATCTTGTCTTCTTGCTAAGAGACCCAGGATTTCTCACAATCTGAAAGTTAACTACCCTCCCTATACACAGTGGATGGAAAGTTTGGACTTGATACATTACAACCACCTTCCTCTTTACAATCTGTTCAGTGAACAACTTCTGAGAAAACGGTTAACCAGAAAAAGAGGCAGAAGAGCAGTAATGGAGATTTATATTGACACAGAACAGAACTCACTGTTCAATTTCTTCAGCTAAAAAACATGACATGACAGACCCAAATACCGGAATATATTGCAACATTTCAAAAAACCTCATCCTTTCCAAGTATCGGTGAACTAATTAAGAAGTAGAATTAGGGGAAGGTATAGTTTTAGCTTTTAAGCAAAACGAAAATAAAAAAGATCATAAAGTAATTTAAAGCAGTTGAACATTTGCAGAAAATGGACAGAAAGTCTATAAACAAAACAATGATAATTTAAAGACCAAATTCTGATAATTTAATTCACTATATCTAGTATGGGAACCAAAATACTTTGAAACCTAGAAACATATGTAAACTCCCCCATATACAAAAATGTCCCTGTTACCCTAATGGGTAAAATACAAAAAATAAAATAAATAAATAATTTTACATCATGGAATATTTAGAAAACAAATTAATAATAAAAGCTCTAAAATTTCTAACATGGGAGAAATGTCTAAAGCTGTATTAAAACCAGTGTTCATAATCTTACATACCCATATAATAGGCAAAAATTAATGTAAATAATGTTAAACATAGCAGAAATTGACTTTTACATAGTTGGTGATAGTAGATTCATATATATATATATATATATATATATATATATACACACACATATATACATCTCTCTCTCTCTCTCACCACAGGCCCCTCGCTCAGGCCGCCCCACACCCCAAGGGAAACCCCACCTGATCTGGGACGCCCTTCAGGGCAAACCAGCTGGCCCCCAGTACCAGGCCTCTATCCTATCTATAAAAGAATAATATGCAGATTGATCATCACTGCAACACACAATATAGCTGCCCCCATGTGGTCAAAGATCCTGCCCCCATGTGGACACAAGATGGCCACACAAGATGGCCAGCAGGAGAGGACAGTTGGGAGGCACCAGGCCTGCAAGGGAGGGCAGTTGAGAGGGACCAGGCCTGCAAGAAAGGGCAGTTGGAGGTGATCAACCCTGCAGAAGAGGGCAGTTAGGGGTGACCAGGCCGGCAGAGGAGGGAAGTTGGGGGTAAACAGGCTGGCAGGGGAGCAGTTAAGCATCAACCAGGCTGGCAGCGGAGTTGTTAGGGGGTGATCTGGCAGGCAGAAGCGGTTAGGGCCAATCTCTCTCTCTCTCTATATATATATATATATATATATATATATATATATAGAGAGAGAGAGAGAGAGAGAGAGAGAAAGGGAGAGGAAGAGAGAGAGATAGAAGTGTCAATGATGAGAGATAATCATTGATTGGCTGCATCCTGCACACCCCACATAGGGATTGAGGCCAAACCCGGACATGTGCCCTGACCTGGAATTGAACCTTGATCTCCTGGTTCATGGGTCGATGCTCAACCATTGAGCCATGCCAGATGGGCAGTGATAATACATTTGAAAAGTTTACCTTCAGTTTATCCAGATTTGCAATCAACACTAAGGAAACTGCTCTTGTTTTCTTTTTTTGCAATGGTTACTTGTAGCTGATAGCAAGCAAGCACAAAGCCAGGATCTCCAGAAGAGTTATATGCTAGGGAAAGAGGAGAACATAATGTTCTTTGTGAAGATGTGAAAGTCAAGTTCCTCATGTCTGTTTTTAGTCATTAGAGTTTCGGAAATGTTAGACAAGAAAATGAAAAAAAAAAAAACACAAAAAACCACAAAGTGATTTAAGAGAAACTGAAAGGTTTTTTAGTAAAAGGATAGAAGAAGAGATACACAATTTATTGAAAATATCACTTTTTCTCCACTGCACTGCACTCAAGGGTCATCATCCTACATCAAATGATTATGTTTGTGTTTGTTTCTGGAGTCTCTAGTCTGTTCCATTCCTCTGTTTGTCTATCCTTGCACCAACGTACTGTCATATTATGGAGACTTTAAATAACGCGTGATATCTAGTAGATGCCTCCATCATTATTGTTTGTCAATGTTTGTCTGGGCTATTTTTCCATATAAAGTTTCAAATAAGCTTATAAATTCTCACTGTCCACATCCACTACTCCATCCCCAAACCTCTCAAGTGCCCGAGTAAATTTTATTGTTATTATACAGGATTTATTCATTTGGGAGTTACATCTTTATAATTTTGACTCTTTCAATATCTGATGGCATATCCTTTGAGATACTTAGATTTCCTTTCATTTCCATCAGAGTGTCAATCAATGTTTTGTATAGAAGTGTTGTACATCCTATCTAATAAAAGAGAAACATGCAAATTGACCGTACCTCCACTACAACCACAAGCCATGCCCACCAGACAATCAGGAGCGAGTATGAAAATTAACCCAACAAATATGGTTGAGACCACTGAGCTGGAGCCAGCCGGAGGCTTGGTTTTCCCCAGCAATGGAGGAAGACAAGCTTTCCGCACACCCTGGCCTCCCCAGGCCTCCACTCAAGGCTATAAAGTTTCAATTATAGAAGATAAATAAATCCCAACAAAAATGGCAGCAGCCACAGAGCTGGAGAGAGCAGGAGGCTTGGGTTACCCCTGGCGATGGAAGAAGCCAAGCTTCCCACCCTCCCTAGCCAGCCCTGGCCTCTGCTCAAGGCTACAGAGTTTCAATTATAGAAGACAAATAAATCCCAACAAAAATAGTGGCAGCCATGGAGCTGGAGCCAGCAGGAGGCTTGCATTGCCCCTGGCGATGGAGGAAGCCAAGCTTCCCACCAGCCCTGGCCTGCCCTGGCCTCCACTCAAGGCTACAAAATTTCAATTATAGAGGATAAATAAATCCCAGATACCAGGGCCTCCGCTTGGGTTGCTGGGGGGCATGGCCGGCCTGCAAACCACCACAGGCCCCTCCCCCAGGCTGTCCCATGCCCCAAGGGAACCCCCACCCTGATCCGGGACACCCTTCAGGGCAAACCAGCCGGCCCTCACCTGTGCACCAGGCCTCTATCCTATCTAATAAAGGAGTGATATGCAAATTGACTGTCACTCCAACACACAAGATGGCTGCTCCCATGTGGACACAAGATGGCTGCCATAAGATGGCCAGCAGGGGAGGGCAGTTGGGAGGGACCAGGCCTGCAAGGGAAGGCAGTAGTGGGCAATCAGGCAAGCAGGGGAGGGCAGTTGGGAGGGACCAGGCCTGCAAGGGAGGGGAGTTGGGGGCAATCAAGCCTGCAGGGGAGGGCAGTTAGGGGTGACCAGGCTGACAGAGGAGGAAAGTTGGGGGCAACCGGGCCTGCATGGAAGGGCAGTTGGGGGACCTAGGCCTGCAAGGGATAGCAGTTGGGGGGGACCAGGCCTTCAGGGGAGGGCAGTTAGGGGTGACCAGGCCTACAGGAGAGGGCCGTTAGGGGCAAACAGGCTGGCAGGGGAGCAATTAGGCATCAATCAGGCTGGCGGGGGCATGGTTAGGGGGTGATCAGGCTGGCAGGCAGAAGCAGTTAAGGGAAATCAGGAAGGCAGGCAGGCAAGCAGTTGGGAGCCAGCAGTCCTGGATTGTGAGAGGGGTCCTAGATTGGAGAGGGTGCAGGCTGGGCTGAGGGACACACACCCGCATGCATGAATTTCATGCACCGGGCCTCTAGTCTTTTATAAAATTAATTTTTTGGATATGCATAAATGCTATCATAAATGATATCATTACAAGTTTTATTGTCTATTATTGTCATTAATGTATAGAAAGATAGGATTTTGCATAAGGGCCTTAAAGCACAACCTTGAAGCACTGAATGATCAAATTTTTAAAATATTTTACTTTAGAGTTTCCTATGTACATAATCATGTCATTTGTTAAAAATAGAATGTTTGTCTCCTTTTTTATTGAGCAGACATTTAATTTTTTTTTTCTTTGTTTGCATCACTGGCTAGTATTCCTATCTTTCTCATTTTTATTTACAAATGGAAATGTTTTAACATTAACCATTAAATAAGTTCTTTGTAGATTTTTGGATATACTCATTCAGATTAAGATAGTTTCCTTTTAATTTAGTTTTCTATGTATTTTAACATAAATAGGTATGGAATTCAGCTCCATCTCCTGGAGGGGGCAGTATTTACTTATATTACTTTTAATTCTTTTGTGAAGAGGATTTGTCCCTTCTTCCCCACATATTTACTTGTTAGATCATTTAGTAATATTAGTATGGACTCATTCATATTTAAACAATAGTTTGTAATCTAATACCACACTATGCATTCCATTACTAAAATTGTTCCAGCTTTGACCATCAGTAGCTTTCTTTCATTCTTTTTTTTTTTTTTTTTTTTTTTTCTGTCATTTCCTAGTAGCTCTTTCAATTTTGCTTCTATATTCTTTTGACACGTTCCCCTCCTTAGTTTTTTGTGCACCTTTTTTTTTTTTTTGGTTAATTGGATTTTTTTTGTTTTGTTTTTTAAATCAATTCTTTATTTTTCAATTACAGTTGACATACACTATTATATTAGTTTCATGTGCACACCCTAGTGATTATACCTTACAGAACTTAAGTGATCATCCTGATAAATCTCACGCCCATCTGACACGTGCATTGTTATTAGAATATTACTGACTATATTCCCTTTGCTGTACTTTACATCCCCATGAGTATTCTGTAACAACCAATTTGTACTTCTTACTCCCTTGAGCACGTTCTTGCTGTCTGGTACTAGAAGGTGCTCAGAGCTCATCTGGTACATTACCTGACCTGACCCTAGAATCAGCCATTTCGACAGGGAGCCCTTGTCCTTTTCATTTATTAATGACAGTTAGAAACCAAAACCTTAGCACTAGGTGTGCTCACAGCTATTGGATTGCTATTGTTTCCAAAATCTCTTAGCAAACTATGTAGGTTAAATATGCATGTATACTACTAATATATGTACACACACACACACACACACACACACACACACAAAATGTTATTTCTGTATCTGTTCATCTGAATCTATATTAAACTAAACCTGAGTTCATGCCGAAACCGGTTTGGCTCAGTGGATAGAGCGTCGGTCTGCGGACTGAAGGGTCCCAGATTCGATTACAGTCAAGGGCATGTACATTGGTTGCGGGCACGTCCCCAGTGGGGGATGTGCAGGAGGCAGCTGGTCAATGTTTCTCTCTCATCGATGTTTCTAGCTCTCTATCCCTCTCCCTTCCTCTCTGTAAAAAATCAATAAAATATATTTAAACTTGAGTTCATACTGATATCTTACTCCAGTCTAGTACATCATTCATTCTAGCTCTTTTCTCTTGCTTTTCTGTATTTTCCTGTTCAACAGTGAGAAACATGGCCCCACAACCCACCACATATTTTTTAACTTATTTAGCCTAAGAAACATATAAAGCAGATTCAGAATTGTTACATAACCCATCAGTGATTTTCAACCTTTTTCATCTCATGACACACATAAACTAATTACTAAAATTCTGCGGCACACACAAAAAGATATATTTTTTGCTGATCTGACAAAAAAAAAAAAAAAAAAAAAAGATCTAATTTTGATTCATTCACACCGGACAGCTATTCTTGTGTTGGCTATTGTCATTTTTTTTTTTTTTACATTCTAAGGGAAAAAAGGTGAGTGCCCCTAAGCAAATTGCCAGGTGTTTTAAAAAATTCTCATGGCACACCAGTTAAAATCACTGCCATACATCAATGTGGAATACATTTACCAAATATAGTACATTTATCTTTAGCTTTACAGTTTCCAGTCCTAACACCATTTTTTCAGTGTTAATTAGATAAACTTTTTTTTTTTTTAATCTCTACTCCCTACAGTAAGGTTACGCCATTAAGGATGTTTTAAAAAATGCCTGGGATAGCCCTGGCTGGTGTGGCTCAGTGGATACAGTGTTGGCCTCACACACTGAAGGGCTGTGGGTTCAATTCTGGGCCAATGGAACATACCTGGGTTTCAGGTTTGCTCCCCAGCCCCAACGTGTGGGAGTTAACCAATGGATGTGTCTCTCTCACATGGATGTCTCTCTATCTATCGTCTATCATCTATCTATCTATCTATCTATCTATCTATCTATCTATCTATCTCTCCAGAAAAAATCAATGGAAAAAATATCCTTTAGTGAGGATTGGGGGAAAAAATGCTGGGGATAGCATTATAAACAGTATTAAGAGGTTACCCTGAAGGAAAAACCAAATCGCAAATATATGAGTATTAAATAAAATTTATCATTAACTAGAAACAGTAAAGTTTGTAAGAAACCATTAAGACATGATGGTACTTAAAATAAATAAATAATAAGAAATATACTAGCAAAGAGTCATACTTACCAATGGAAGTCAAAGTTTCCTGCTTACTACTCAATGTAAAAAAGTGAGTTATTAAATTTTAAGTGAAATACCTTAGTTTGTTTAATTTTTATTCGCTATATTTCCCAACAAATTGGTCAACTACTTGCTATAGCAATAGTAAGTAATCTTAGTTTCTGTTATTTTTCCTAAGATATGTAGACTGACTTAATTTATGTTCTTTAGAGATTTGTACAGTTCACACGACTTCATAGTTATTTGCAGTTTTTAAATTTGAAGACTCCAAATTAATTCTGAATATTTAGCTATAGTTTAAAATATTTGTGAATTAAAAAAAGGAAGTCTAAGATTTAGATTAGATGAATTGACATAAAAAATTGAGCTATAGCTTATCAAGTTATTGCATACTTCCGTTTAGTACTTTTTAAACATTTGTATATCTCCCATGATGCTGCATTTCTAGGACCAGGGACTGACAAGTGTCTAATTGGGTACAGCCTGGACCTTCTTAAATCCCTTTCTCAGTTTCACGTAGGCTCCTAATATCCCATTCTGCTTCATGTCAGTACTCATTTATTCAACCATCAGTTCTTCAAAAAATGCATGCAATTTTCAGCCTCTGAAAAAATAAAACTCTTGTAGCAGAGTTAAAGGTAACTAGTTGCCACTTTTCTTATTAGTCCTCTATTCAAACTGCAAGACAAGATAAGCTACTCTCAAGGCTACATTCTTGCATTCCCTATCCTCCCGGGTGTTTGACAACTCAGGGATAATTTACTCCAAGGAATCTCTAGTTAGTAGAAACTGCCCCCACCACTTTCAAATAAGCCTCTTTTGAACTCTTCATAACTTTTGCTTTAAGAATGTTTTACAGGCTTGGGGGAAATACTGATAAGACACCTCTATTGGACAGTCTCAGCCCAAATCTTCCTCCCTTCCTTGTTGATTAGCAACAGCAGCCATTACCCTTTAAAAGGGGAAGCTGCCTTTTGTTTCTTGCCCTATATTGATTAGCAATACTTGGTCCTTTCCCTTCCTGGAAATTAAAATAAACTCCCTCTCTACCTCTCTTCTTTTACTTTTGGTCTGAGCCATAGACCAAACCCTAATAGTCCCAAAAACAAATACACTGATAGCTCCTCTTTCAAGGACTTTAAGTCTACACCCCTCAGAGAAAGCCCAGGGAGGGCAGAATAAATCAATTATCCTATATAATAAAAGCCTAATGTGCAAATTGTCCCCTTGGGAAGTCAACAGGGAGACCCAGAGTTTGATTGCACTGACCACCAGGGAGTGATGCGGAACATGGTGGGTGTCAGTGACATGGCACTGGCTGCGGGCAGCAGTGGAGGCGCTCCTGGCCCTGATGGCCCCATATGGAAGCAGGACAGGTAAGCAGGTGGTGCCAGGCCAAGGCGGGGTGCCAGGCGGGCTGTGGGGCTGCAAGGCTGGGGGCACAAGCTGGGGCTTGATCTCTACAGGCCACCCCAAGGGACCCTACACATGCACGAATTTGTGCACCAGGCCTCTAGTAGATAATAAAAAACAATTGGTGCTCACATTTTGTATGCCAATCACTTTATATACTCATGCAATCTCCACCACAACCTTGTGGAGCAGGTCCTTTTTAAATTCTGAGTTTACAACCCACAAATTTGAGTTTTGAGCAAGTAACTTGCTGGGAACAACACAGAAATGGTGGAACAGAGTTTAAAACCTACGATGCTTGATCTCAGAGCACCCAAATCTTCACTTCTATAGTATAAGACATCAATAAATAATTAAACGTTTTAAAAAATCTTAGCTGGCTCTTACAGATATAGTTTATAACTTCAAAATGGAAAGAAATGCAAAAAGAGACCCAGGAAAAAAAAATCAGTGGATGAATAATTGAACACCTTAGTTGGCATTTAAAATTTTAATTTGGGACAATCTTAGCTGCAGGAGGTTGAGAAAGGGAATGTAAGATAAACAAAAATAGTCAGGAGATTTGACCAGCTTTCTAAGATATTTAGCAGTCAATGAAATGAGAGGGATAATTAGAAAATTCAAAGTAAAAAAAAAAAAGTCTCAACTATTTATGAAGTTAGGGCAGTGGTCGGCAAACTCATTAGTCAACAGAGCCAAATATCAACAGTACAACGATTGAAATTTCTTTTGAGAGCCAAATTTTTTAAACTTAAACTTCTTCTAATGCCACTTCTTCAAAATAGTCTCGTCCAGGCCGTGGTATTTTGTGGAAGAGCCACACTCAAGGGGCCAAAGAGCTGCATGTGGCTCGCGAGCCGCAGTTTGCCGACCATGGAATTAGGGCAATGAACCAGTGAAAGCAGACTGAGTATGTTAAAGGTTAAAGGTAACAGTAGCACAATACATTGGGTTTAATTCCAAGATGTCTCCCTAGAAATCAAGATAAATGTAGCTAGAGGTCACAACTAAAGAACAATATGTTGCTTAATTCCACTAAAAAGAACTCTGGAAAACAAGTAATCAGTGTGGGACTGGAATGGAATGATGATAATGAGGCAGGATAGTAAGAAAATAGAAAATTCCTTGACAAGTGGAATGGGGAAACTGAGAAAAATAGTTAAAATCTGAGCAATTTAGAGTCAGATTATAAATTGCAAACTTTTATCTTCCCTAACCAAGGACACTTAGGAGCAAATGGTTTACATATTCCAGACCATCCTGGGATAGACCCACCTCTGTTCTTGTCCCTTTCCAATGACAATAATTTACTTTCTGGAAGAGAAAAACATTCAATGAAATTTAAATAAGGCAAAAATTTAAATAATCTTTCTGGCTGGTGAGGCTCAGTTGACTGGGTGTTATCCCATGCATGGAAAGTTTGCTGGTTTGCACATGCCTAGGTTGTGGGCTTGATCCCCAGTAGGGGGCATGCACAAGGCAGCTGATAGATGTTTTTCTCTCTCCCTCTCTAAAAAATCAATAAAAATTCTTTAAAATAAAAGTAATAGAAAGAGAAAGTTCACAACAGATAGGTTTATAGCATGAATGAAAGCTCTAAATCATGTTGCAATAAACCACACACAGGTAAGGATGAGAGTAAACTAGATTAAGAAAATGGTTGCTCACTTCCAGCCTTATCAGTTTCAGTCATTGTATTTCATTATTATAATCTGAAAATTAAAGTGTTAAGTTCTGACTTTGTTTTTTTAGTCTACAATAGAATATATATGTATGTATTTTATATCCTCAAGCCTCAAAGTTCTCTCATAGTTAGATCGTTATAGCCTAATGGCATAAAAAAATTTCTAAACGTACAGGTGCAAAATTGATCATCTACCTGATTCCAAAGACAGACAATTATTTGACAATTTTGAACACTTTTTTTCTTTATGTGGAATTTGTGATCATATTTGGATATGTGTCTAAACCTAAAGAAGATGATGCATATGAAAAATCTCAGGCAGAGAATTTCAGGCAGAATTTTAGTTTCTCTTATGAGAACCACCTCCAAATCTAACTCTGGTTCCCCACCGATAGCTCAGTAGTAGACAAAGAGGCCATTTTCAGTCTATTTCTGGAAAGGACACAAAGTTCTAATAAGCAGACCCTAACTTTTGTGATTAGACCAAGTTGTGTTGAAATATATGTGTGTTTGCTTAGCAGACTTAAAAAAATCTAAAAGACTGTTGCAGACAGGAAATCCTTCTTCATGAAATACTCTAGAATAATATATAGACTGCAGCAGCACATAATTTAAGAGTTATGGAGTCATATTTTTTCTTAGACTATTCTGTAGTGGAGCAAAACCATTGTAGAACAAAGCTTGATCTGACTGATTCTACATTAAGCCTAAATTGAGACCTTGTATCTTGCCTCTTTTTATGAGAGATTTGTGAGTGAATAAAAAGACCCAAAGAGAACATCTAGTACCTGACTTGATGATTAGATGAAACTGTCATAGGATGACTTCCTCAGGCTATTATTATTATTATTAATTTAATTTTAGAAATAGGCATGAATGAATGAACTATACAATATATTTTTTAATTGTATTTTACGTAGAACAGCATCTGCTAATTCTGACTCTTGAATATCTGGTACTATTTTATTTGATACCAGACATTGTAAATTTTACTATTTTGGGTGTTGAATCTTGGGATGTTGCTAAGTATTTGGAAAAAGTTAATCCTTTTTGGCCTAGCTTTTAAGATCAGTTAGGTGAGGCTAGACCTGTATTACCACTAAAGCAAAAGCCTTCTGATTAGTCTACTCACTCAGACGATCATAGGTTATGAGGTTTGTAATTCTGAGTGTATGGTAAGCAATATTTCTTACTTTGTGTGAGTATTGGATACTGTTGCCTCAGTCCTTTCAAGTGACTCTTTTCTTGGGCCAGGTAGTTTTCTCTTATACATGTATTGATCACTACTCTGCTGAACATTCAAGGAGGACCCTCTGCAGATCTCCAGTATTCTCTCCTTAAGTTGCTTTCTTTTCTGCTATCCTTAAAATTCCACCCTCCTTGCTCTCCCTAGATTCTCAATTCCAAATCCTCAATTGTGTTAGTCTGCCAGACACTCCTTGGGTTCTGTCTTCTTGTGCTGTGCCTGAAAACTCTATCAAGAACAGTGAACTTGAACAATATTAGGGTTCTCCTTGTCTGTTTCTCATATTTCACACAATACTCTGTTTCATATCTACTTTTTGTAAGATTGTTATTTTATATAAATTTTCTTATATTTTATTTGCTTCAGGCAGTAGTCCATATTACACCACTTTTGCTGGAAACTTCCTTTATCTTTTAAAGGTGACAATACTTTTGACCATTCTCTCTGGGATAAGAGAGTGATTCTGTTTTACTATTTGACTGGCAGTGAGGAAAAGCAGTTATAGAGGTGTTCACTACTGTAAATTATCTGATGGAGGTCAAGTAACAAATTTTAGAATTCTGTCAAATCTTATACATGTTAATTTCAAATATACTTTGAGAACATTTGAAAATAATTACTGGCTGGGTCTGTGGAAATAGCGGACACACTAAGACTCCAATATGTACCAACACTTATTATCTGCTTCCCCCTACACACATACACACATATGCCCCTGCTAGGAACCCTAATAACTCTTTTGTCCATAAATAGTATTGATTTGACTTCTCTGCCCTTGAAAATATTTGTGTATTCCCTTTTTCCAGTATGCAGTTAACCAAGTGAATGGCTATTGGTCTATTTGGAAAAGGACTATGTGAATCATTATATTATACAATACCTATGGCCTTTCAATGTCTTTCCCCAGGACCCCCAATGTTTCCCTTAGTCCTTGGATTCTGGATCTGGAAAACTTGCCTCAACCTGGAAATTAACTTAGGAGTTATGAGTTGTTTGGTAATATCTGCCCTCTACCTCTTGATGAGCTATCCTTATTTATTTTGATTCTATCTTCCTTATTCCTACAGCAGGATTTCTCAAACTCAGAACTGTGGACATTACATGTAGTCTGGGGGATTCTTTCTCGTGGAGGACTGCCCTGTGCATTGTAGGATGTATAGAGCAATCCCTGCCTCTACCTCCTTGATGTTGGTAGCATCGTTTTCCAGGTTGGGACTATCAAAAATATCCCTAGACATTGCCAAATGGCCCTTGAGAAGCTAAATTTCTCCTGGTTGAAACTAATTCTCTAGGGACTTCAAGTATTTTTAAGCATCTTGATAGGTTTTTTAGATCTTCCGTAGTTTATATATTATTCTGTTACCTCTCAGATAGTCTTACTTATTATGATGATTGCACCACCTGTCCACAACCTTTCTTCTATTTTTTTACAATCTTATTATTCCTATCCCAACTTTTGAGCCAATGCTATAACAGCCATATCTAACTGCTAGCTCTGATCTGCAGAAGGCAATCACTGAATGGCTCAACAGTGCACACTGTATCATTAGAGTGAAAACAAGTGTCTTCTTGTCTCCCTATTAGTGAGTTTTTTTAGTCATATGTTGCTTGCATTTCTAGATCATTCAAAATGGGTTATCACCTTCCCAAGCTTCAAAAACCAACCTTAGCACTATGCCATTATCATTTCCAAGTACCTTGCAAAGATATGAAATCTTATATTATAGGAGTTCATTCATAAACCCTTCTTTCAGCTTTATGTTCTCTCCTTAATTCAGCATCCTCAAAAGATAATCCTATGAGGTCTTCCCTGACACCTAATAGTAAATGTTGACTGAGTCCAGCACTGAATCTAGGACATTGTCTCCTTCCCCTTGCAGTAGGCCCTGTACTTCTCCAGTTTGGTTATGCTGTAACCTGATCCTAATTATTGATCTTGTGGATTAAAGGAGAGGTGTGGATAGATCCTGATTGGGGTGCATGCTTTCTTGCCAGGTTATGACCCCTATTGATTTCAATCAAAGGGGGAGCTCTAGCATTTCACAAGTAGTAGTGGGCCTCTTAGATGGATCCTGAGTCCTCAGAAGTATTTGAGTATTTTGTATTTTGGAGTGCATTTACCCAGATGAGCCTTATCACCTACTTCTGGGTTTTAATCTTTCCTAATTAGGGTCCTGATCTTTGTAAGGCATATTCTAAATTTGAGAATTCAATTTCCTCTACAACTTTGCTACTTAAGTCCTGTGCTTGATCTTAAGGCCAACTGCAGAGAAAATAGAATTTTGGTATATATTACCAAGCAATTCCTTGAGCTTTCGCTCTGAGCTTTCAATTGGTCATTAATCATACTGTGCCTTTTATTTTTTTATCCAATGGATCAACAGTTCTTAGTAAGGACCATTCAATCTCCTGTCCTAATCATTATTACTTACACAGAATTCTTAAATACCCGAGATATGCCCTTAGTAGTGCACATGCCCTTCTGGTTTACAAGGGTGAAGGTCTCAATTAGTGCACTGCTCAGGCAAGCAAGGCACTGAAATGTTCCACATTCTAGCAGTGATGGAGTTCCCATTGCCAGCTGGCTGGTGGCAGCTCCAAATCTGTAGTTTCAAGTCATCTTCCTGAGGAATTCTTGACACAAACTGTCTTAGGTCAGATTCCTCAGGAAGGATTCTGAAGCTGGTATTTGTGGGTGAAATTGACTAGTGCCTCTGTGATCAACAACAGTGGGAGAGTGAGGGACAGGGCAGAGGGAGGCACCAAACTGAGATACAGTCACCACAAAGTCTTCAGCTTGTTCCATGGGGAATTCTGGACTTGGAATAATCTTATAGAGTTGTTCACTTAAAGCAAAAAGGCCAAGACCTTATTCCCTTGCATTGACCCATCATTGGATACTGGCTGCTCCTCATTGAGGATAGTGTGACCTTGGGAAGTCAGTGCTCTTCTGAATACTGCGATTTCCAGAGAGGGGGGGTCAGTTGACATTTTATGATGCCAATATACCCAGAAATTGAGGGTGTGAATACCTTAGTCCTTAAGTGGGGAGTGGCATCATTGTGGTATTCCACAGAATCCATTATGCTTTTTAAACCATGAAGATGTGATTACAGATCATCCCTCAGTGGCTTCAGTGAACTAGGTGGAAGAGTTATTTTTGGCAGGGAAAGAGTAGTTTCTTGGCATCTAGACAGATACCTTTTTTTTTTTTTCCTTAATGGCTAAGGTCAGCCTTGCTTAAAGACAATTTTTAGATTTGAATGACTCAGGAGTATTGTGAGTGCGACCATTGGCGGCTCACCACCCACCTCTCCATTAGTTTTTTTTTTTTTTTTTCTAACCTCACTCCAGAGGTTGCCATCAATCAGTGATGTTTCTTTCATTGGATGATATGAATAGTGACTTCCCTAAGTAGCAAATCAAAAATTTTTCACTCTAAAGTGACCCGAAAGGCAATAATTGGAGCTTGAGAAATATATTCTGTATTGTTATGTCCCTGAGCTTTTGCTATCATAAATAATATATGATATAGTGTTCCACATGGACTGTAAATTATTAAGCAGTGTGTGATGCCTCTGAATTTAAATAGTGCTGTTAACCAGCTGGAATAAACTGCATATGTGCACCCCTCTCTGTGATATCAGAAAAACTCTGCAGTAGGGAGCAATGTCATAGTAGTAAATAGATTAAAAATGTTTAAATGTACTTTTTAAATCATATCTTTTGAGAAACACTCCTTTTTTTTAAAATGACATTTCTTTGGAATGTCATATGTTACTACTTTTAATTATATAAACACTTTTTGGCTATGCAAAACAAATTAATGCCCATTTTTATTTTCTTTTAGGCACTAATATTTTAAGCCAGACCTGGAAAACATGCATTATGTTACATGTCAATGTTTTATATTAGTTTTGCCTTAGTGGGCGAGGTCATGCCTAATTATTGATTTTCTTTCCAATCTCATTCTTTCTCTTCCATTACGCCAATATTTTTATCTCACTCCTACCCCCTTCATTTTCCCTTTTGTATAATACTTCTATTTGTGCATTTGCCTTAATGGATTGAATAACTTGTGAAAATATATAACATATTTGTATCACTGTGGTGAAATTATTTATTATATATGTAGTATTATTAGCAATCCAATTTTTTTTTAAATCTGTTCCTTGGGTTATGCTCAACAAGCACATATTGAGCACAAATTCTATGAAATTATCAAAGTGAACAACTCAATATGCAACTGCTGCTTTTTTGCTTTGTTTTTACTCTTCTGTAAAATGGCTGAATTCAGAGAAAAAAATTTATTGTTCTATATCGTGAAACATCCTGGAATAATTTCTCACCTGAGAAATGCTTTTATATTTTGCAGCTCCCATCCACTGAGGCAACAAGACGCGGATCCTTTAGGTTCTCTGGAAAATGCCATTATCCAAACAGTGATATCCCAGTTTCATATTTCTCACTCGACCCCTTCAAATTTTTACACGCTTTCCCTGGCAAATTGTTCTAATTATTGTTTGTATCCATATACCACGCCCGTGAGAGTTTCACACCTTGCTCATTCTGTCTTTACTCACATTTCCTTTCTCTTCTTTTCTCCATAAAGAAAACGGAGTCTATGAGAATCACCTCCGATGTCACCTCTAATTGTCCCTTTCTCACCACTTCTACTACAATGTGGTTATGTGCCCCAATATAGCGTTATTATTTTTCTAAATTAAATTTGTTCTTAATTTGAGCACAAAGCATGTGTCCTTTCATCACCCTGTTTGTCATAGTATTTTATGAAAATTATAAGCAAAGAGAGCTTTGGCTTTAAGTCAGGGATAAAAGGTGGAAGGAGATGGGAAACCCCATTGAAATGAAGCTTTTACTTTTAGAGATGCATGGCATACAGGCAGAGATAGGAATGGTGGAGCCACTGCACCTGGGATTAGTGGAATTCGGTAATACCCCACACTGCACAACACTGGGTTTGCTGCTTGAGTCCTCTGAACCGCACTCTCTTTATCTGCTCAACAAAAACACTCTCCTTACCTCCTCATTTCATCTTCCTGCTTCAGAAACTTATGACTCAGAAGTAGCAATAATAAAATTGTATCCAAAAGTAAAGTGCATAAGAAGAGACAGCACAATGGTTGAGAGAGCAGACTTCAGAAACATAGTTGGGTTTGTATCCATATTTTTTTTTGGTCACTTACCTTTGGCAATGACTTTGGGCACTTTTATTAGCTTCCCTGGATTCTAATTACTTTAAAGTAGGCACACTATGCTCTCTACAGATTGTTCTTAGAAGTAGTAAATGAAACAGTGCATGCAAAATACTTTCTGAAGTGCTAGCGCATAGTAATAGCTCAATAAATGATAGTGGTGGTTGGTGCAGTTGTACTAGAGCCGTGGTCCGCAAACTGCGGCTCACGAGCCACATATGGCTCTTTGGCCCCTTGAGTGTGGCTCTTCTACAAAATACCACAGCCTAGGCGAGTCTATTTTGAAGAAGTGGCGTTAGAAGAAGTTTAAGTTTAAAGGAATTTCAATTGTTGTACTGTTGATATTTGGCTCTGTTGACTAATGAGTTTGCCGACCACTGTACTAGAGGATAGTTATCTGAAATGACATTTGGCTTCAAGTAGACAATACAGGACACCAGACAATGACCACAGCAGCTTATTTCTACGGTAACATGTACAATATACACACATTGGTTATAGTCATATTTACCTAAAAACGAACCTCCTTTTGCTTTATTTTTAATTAAAGTAGAATTTTATTAAACCAATGCATGCATAGCAAAATAATATTCATACAGCATATTTTAAAAACAAATTTTAGAATAATAACTAGGTACATTTTCACACATCTTGAAACATTAAACTTTTTTAAATTGTCTGGTTTGATTCAAAGAGTGAAATCATTGGCCCTTTTCACTCATTATTTCACTTTATATAAACACCCTGAGATCTTCTTTCTGAAGTGTTCTTCACAAATGAGGCCTCTCCACTATCACATATTGAGCTCATCAGGGCAACCGGAGAGTAGTAGAAAATTATACGGCTTATTTCATGGGACCACCTGTTAGCTGACCTCAATTGTCTTGTATTTTGCTCTAACATCAAAAACTGAAGGAAATGTTTTTTTGTTTGTTAATTTTGTTTTCTAATTTGCTTTTGTATTAGCATCATAAACCCTGCCTTTCTATAGGTCAAATAAAAATAAAAGAAAATATGTTTTGGGGAAATCTCAGGTTGGTGCAAGTCTTCACAGAAAGTAGTTCGCTTGACAAGTTGGAGCCAAGGATCTGTAAATACCCTTCCCTTAACTTACTTTTTTAATTAATGAGATGAATTAGGAACAGATGTTGATAGTTACAGTATTTTATTACTTGTCAGCCATGTTCACAACCAGAGAGGTAAAACTGGAAATAAAGCCACTAGCACTAAGGAATATCTTCTTATGAATTCACATTCAAATTATGAAATAATATAAAAACTAAAAGTAAAAGCTGGAGAGGCCAGTGGAATTAATACAAGACAATTGAAGACACAATACCAACCCAGTGGAAATGATATGGGGCAAAATTTATTTTTGTAATGTAATTAAAAAATGTATGTAATTAGCATTACATAAAATTAGCATTTCTATAAAATGTTATCATGAGCAAGAGTGTGATAAACACACCATCTTTTCTCTAGTCAGACCAATTTTAATATAAATGGCTATGAATTTAAGATAAAGACAGCCTGATCTATGTGCAGCTCACCAGTTTCTAATTCAGCCTGAATATGATTTTAAGGCATGTCCACCTCCAAAAGAGAGGGTCAGTAAGGTATGAGCATTGATTGTGGGGATAATCATTGAATTTTGTAAGTGGCAGAATATTATTGCTATCTCTTGATATATTTAGATGACAATGTGGATTTGTTTTTATATTTTACTAGAGGCCCGGTGCACGAAATTCGTACACAGGTAGGGCCAATCTTAAGCCTAGCCAGCGATCAGGGCCAATCGGGGCCTTCCGGCTGCCAGCCGGGGCCTTCCTTCCTCAGCTGCTGGCTGGGGCCTTCCTTCATTCCATGCTGCCCCCTGCTGGTCAGCACACATCATAGCGAGCGATCAAACTCCTGGTCTTCTGATCAAATTCCCGAAAGGACACTTTGCATATTGGGCTTTTATATATATAGATTTCCCAATATGTTCTAAATTTCAACGTTCTTTAGACTTCTTAAAGAAGAATATACTTCATTTGCTCCTACATCAGTATCAATTCATAATTTAAGGGTCCCTTTTAGACATTCGCTGAGCAAAATTACATATGCATCTATATTTCCACAATCATATGTTTTAAAAAAATAAAGTTGGATGTTTTCTATTGGACCACGAATTTCAACATTAACTAAACTAGCCGAAGGGAGTCTGAGCTGATAATAAAATGCATGGGGCCCTTAGTGGGTTGGAATGACAAGAAAATGTTTAAAGGTAATGGTATATTTGCCAGCTTGTTTTCTCAATGCATCTTCTGCTATTGGCCTGGGCTGTCATAAATATAGCATCCATAGAAGCTGAACTAATACCTTATAACTAATAATTCATTTTCATGATTCAAGAATAGACATAAAAAAAAGGACAGGCCTTCACAGGTATTCATCAAGTGCCTTGCATTGTCATTTTAATAAAATTTCAACTGAATTTTGCTAAATAATTTCCCCTTTCATTTGTAAAGTAGATGCCATTTTTTAAAATTCTACGCTTTTTTTTTTTTGTAGCATTGGTTTCTTATCCCCAGTAGACTGGTCCTTTTCTGTCTTCTCTTTAAACCTTCTTCCACCTTTTGGTTTGCACAAACAATCCTGTTTAATAAACATTTTGGCAGTTTTTAAAATGTGGGTGCACAGGAAAGGGTTAATTCTGCTCAAACCATGCAGAGTCCCAGGAAAGGCCTGTTTTCAGGGCTAGCCCTTGGCAAGCTCCTGGGAACTGAGCTTCTAAAATTTTCCATTTGATGTGTCTGCATGCCTGAGGCCCTGAGCCACACTGCACTAGTTCTCCAAATAGTTTATATTAACGTGATTTATGGTGAACACAACTTTGTTATCGGAGGGTCTGGAGCTTGAGTAACTGAAGTCAGTCACAAAGGTGGTAAAGGACTGCATAACTGACTTCCAATAAAGACTCTGGACAAAGCTTAGGACGAGGTTTCCTGATTGGCAACACTTTTTCTGTGTGTCATTGTACATCATTACTGGGGGAAAAGAAATTCACTCCACGTGACTTCACTGGAAGGGGACACTTGAAAGTTTGTAGCTGGTTTCCTTCAGACTTTGCCTCATGCACCTCACTCTTTGCTGACCCAAATCTACATTATTTTGCTCTCATAAAGAATAAACATGCGCATAATAACTTCAGAGTTGTTCTAGTGGATCATCTAACCTGAGGGTGGTCTTGGTGACCCTTGACACAGTGGGCTACTCCCCCATTTAAGCTGTAGCTGTGTGAATACAATGTGGGCATTATGACTATCAGTTTCTGATTTCTCATCTTGTTTTATACCACCTGTTCTCCTCCTTGTCTTCTTATCTCAAATCAGGTAAGCCTCTTCTCAGCCCCTTACCTTTCCAAATTTTTTAATTTATTGATTTGATTTTAGAGAGAGCGAGGAAAGGAGAGAAGGGTGGGAAAGAAAGAGATGAGAGAGAGAGAGAGAGAGAGAGAGAGAGAGAGAGACGCACAAACAAACACATGTCAATTTGTTTTTCCACTTATTTATGCATTCACTGGTTGATTCTTGTATGTGCCCTGACCAGAGATCAAAACCATAACCTTGGTATATTGAGGCGATGTTCTAACCAACCGGGCCAGGGCCAGCCCCTTACTTTTCCATTATATTATTCTGCTCAAGAGGAGGGAGAAATGAATTAAGACTACCAAAACACTTCTTGAAAAGAGAAAGAGTGTTATCAATGGGATAAACCAAATTGATTATTGCTAATAATCTTCAATTTTATCTCTCCATGTATTCTCATCATCCTATCTACTTGCTTGTTATTTCTACCAAATCAAATTAAAATTTCTTTTGTGATCTTAAGATCACAGAAATCTAGTTTTCCATCACCCAACCTCACTTTTTAAAAACTACTCTCTGCCCTAGCTGGTTTGGCTCAGTGGATAGAACTTCGGCCTGTGGAATGAAGGGTCCCAGGTTTGATTCAGGTCAAGGGCACATGCCTGGGTTGTGGGCTTGATCCCCAGTAGGGGGCGTGCAGGAGGCAGCCGATTAATTATTCTTTCCCATCACTGATGTTTCTATTTCTCTCCCTCTCCCTTCCTCTCTAAAATCAATAAAAATATATTTAAACAAAACTACTCTCCAATTAGGACTCTTTTCTAATTGAGTAAGCTTGGTTTGTCCACTTTCCCATTCCCAGACTCCATTTGTTCATTAGCTCGATTATACACTCCACTACTCTCCTAATGAAAATCCATTTATTAAGTAACTTCTATGTGTCACAAACACTGTTAGACATAATACACAAATGAAAAAATAGATATCTTCTCTGCTTTCATGGAGTGTACAGGCATTGAATGAGCACACAAATAATTAACTCCTCACAATTATGGGAATTATTTAAAGGAGAATAATACCTTTGTTTATTTTCTTATCTAATAGGATTTTTTAATATATATTTCATTGATTCTTTACAGAGAGGAAGGGAGAGGGACAGAGAGTCAGAAACATCGATGAGAGAGAAACATCGATCAGCTGCCTCCTGCATACCTCCCACTGGGGATGTGCCTGCAACCAAGGCACATGCCCTTGACTGGAATCGAACCCGGGACCCCTCAGTCCACAGGCCAACGCTCTATCCACTAAGCCCAACCAGTTAGGGCTCTAATATGAGTTTTATATACATATCTATGCATATGCATATATCCCTTTTCCTACCACTCAACATCCTCCCACCTACATATATGAATTACTAGGTATTGATAGATGTGATATTTGAAATGATCCTAATAAATGCCAGAAAATGCAGGCAGTGTAATTGAGTTAGCTCTCGTGTATTTGCCAAAAGGGGAAATAAAGTGAAGGTCTTTTATAGAGGCATAGATACCTTTTAAGACCTCTTTTTCCCTGTGGGATACCTCCTCCCAATTTCCTCTCTTTGTGTTGTAAACTACTTCTTTGGGGGGTCTTTTCTTCTTCATTAAGACAGTCCCCTCTATTTATTTCTTGCATTAATCTTACTTGTATTGATATACATACCTATTTAACTCTATTGTAGGAGTACTGACAAAATTAACTGCTGTCAATTTCTTATGAGATTTTCTCAGTGCCTTGGACAATCTATTAGTAAATATTGATAGGTTAAATATTTTAAATTCTTATGTTATTTATTTTTATATAATTTCAGATGTCTTAAAGAAACACAGAAAACAATGGGATGACAGGGATAGAAAAGCAATTTATGAGTTATTAATAGATAAAAGAAAATCTGCTTACAATTTTCCTATCCACTAAAATGAAGGAGGACACAATAAATTGATTATGTTTAAAAAGGTATAATATACTTACATACTGAGAGTTGTTAAGGACCTAGGCTTTAAGGTCAGAAAATTCATGTTCAAAGTAGAAAGTATATTGATTACTTTCTAGCTCAGAACTTGAGCTAATCACTAAACATCTGTAGCTTCAGTGACATATCTGAAAAGAGGAAATAATAATAGTATATTGTGAGAATAAAATGAGATGGTAAATGCAAGCAACTTAGCTCACTACCTGTAGTATAATAGAAATTCAATAAAAATTAGTGCTTTACCAGTCAGAGAAAGACAAGTACCATGTAATCTCACTCACATGTCGAATCCCATGAACAAAATAAACTAACAAAATAGAAACAGACTCATAGGTAGAGAAAAGACAGATATCTGTGAGACAGAAGGGGGGTTTCAGGGCTGGGTGAAAAAAGAGTAGGGATTAAGAAAACAAACAAACAAACAAAAAACACAACAAAATAAAAACAAAACCCAAAAGTCATAGACACAGATAACGGTATGGTGATTACAAGAGGTAAAGGTGGGTGGAAGGAGGCAGAAGAGATTATAGGAGGGATAAATGGTGATGGAAGAAGACTTGACTTAGGATGGTGAACACACAATACAATATACAGATGATGTATTTATACAGTTGTACACCTGAAACCTATGTAATTTTATTAACCAATGTCACCTCAATAAATTCAATAAAAATAAACAAAAATAATAGTGCTTTAAAAAAAGCATATGTAGAATCAAACTTAGTAACAGTATTTATTGTGGACATTATCTTTTTTAATCTTTTACAACCAAACCACAAAATATTTACTATTATAGAGGCAAAGCCATCTACTAAAGGCCCCATACATGGCAGGGCTGGTTTCTGAATTCATGCCTCCAAGAATATTTGCAACTCCTCTATGCATCTCTATCATTCATTCATGGGCAATAAAATAATAGTATATACACAAATTACTAGTTTTTATCAGTGCCCATTTGGAAACATGTAATTTCTACTTCCCATGCTAAATTTACATGAATGATCATTTCTGGCTAAATTAAATGTCACAAAACTAATGTTGATATTAGTTAGATGACATTTTATTTTATTACATTGCTTATTGTAGTTTCTCATCATTCTATAAAGAGCAGGAATGGCAGAAGGCCTACTCTGCAAATGATTGAGGCTGGGAAGAGATTCTGCCGAATTCTGTAAGTCAGAGAACTGTTGTCATCAAAACAGAACCTGAGATTCCTTGCTTTGACATGTTGAAGCACACGATTGGATAGGGTGGCTCATTGTTGACCAAGGTCAGCTTTCAGGATCAGCTGGTTAATTGCTGTCAGTGGACTGGGACCTCTGCTCTAGTGTTACCTAGAGACAGAAAGTGGCCCTGTCAGATAGCCAAGTTTCTTATTTTTGCACAAGCTAAATATACTATCACTTCACAAATTTATTCCCCAAAAAAAGAAGACTCAAAAGTAAAAAAAAAAAAAAAAAAAATCAATCTGCTACTCTCTACAGGTGTGACTGGCAAAGTCACTCAATAATGGCATCCAATATAAAATTATTTTAAGATATTGGTTTTGTTGATTCTTGGTATTATACTAAATCAAGAAAACTAATTGTTTTTCACTTAACACATATTATTCTACTTACTGGTAACATACAAAGGCCTTGTGTTAAACTTTGTGAATATGGAGATGAATAGGCAAGATTAAAAAGTCAATGGGCTCATAGTCTCTGTAAGAGATAAATAAAATAAATGATAATGATACCAGTGTAATAAGGCCAACAATAAGGCACTTTTAACATGTTTGGGAAGAAACTCATTCTCTATAAGAAGTGGTGGAAAGATTTTCTATAATCATGAAAATATGGGGAAATATGATTAAACTTTGGCGGGAGGTAACACAGATTACAAAGAAGGATATTCAGTCCAAAGGAAAGGTTTAGGGAATGAAAGTACTTCAAAGAATGGTAAGGGATTCCGCCTGGCTGAGAGAGAAATACTCATGGCAGTGTCACTGAAAATGTCAACATTGCTGTTCCAGTGTATTTTATGTTTTCAATGATCCTATTCAAAGTTGGGTCCAATATCTGATGAGTTAAAACTCCATATTTGCTTTTTCATCCAAATTGGAGTATCCCAATGCAAGTGTGTAATGTAAATCTACCCTGAGTTATTTAAAATCAGTAATGTACTTTTAAGGAATGAATGCTTGAACTACTATTAGTAATAATATTTTTATTATTATATACATAGTTTAAAAGAACTTTAAGTTTAATTTTTCAATTAGAGTTTACATTAAATATTATTTTGTATCAGTTTCAGGTATACAGCATAATGGTTAGACAATCATATACTTTACAAAATGTTCCCCTTGTCATTTTCAGTACCCACCTGACAACATACATAGTTATCACAGTGGTAGTAGATACTTTAATTTCACCCAAAACCATTTAACATATCATCCTATTAACATGACTGATAGCACCACTGTGCAGAGAATGTACATCAAGTGACATGATCGGGGACAGAGGTAGACCTGAGCAGTGGCTTATTTATGCTATCTTTCTGAACTTAAAATTCTGTACACTCTTCAGCTGGCTCTTGTTTTTAATGTAGGGTCTAATGTTCATTCTGCAAGTTGTCTTGTACATCTCTAAGTTGTTTTTCTCTGTCATGATCATAGATAAAATTCTTTTAACATGAATAGTTGAGGAAACATTAATTCACACGAGCATTAATATCCTCCTATGTTAGGTCTTCAAAAGGAGAAACATGTAATTAATCTTCTAGTGTAGATTTTCTAAATGATACACAATAAGTGAATTAATCTGGTCAACTCCCCCATGGAAATCCGCTCCTCTGAGCGCTCATTAGCTCTTCAGACTTGAACACTGTTTTAGCTCCTTCTCCTAAATAGTGGATCCCGCAGGGTTCAACTAAATATGTTTGTTTTTTTATTGCTTTAGCAAAAATTTGTGAATGATAACTACTGAAAGGCTAGCCTATCTTGGCAAGTTGGGGCTGAATATGTTAACTGTTTCTGTAGACTGGACCTGGCACATTTGCTTCTATAATTAAGGGACTACAAGTTTTCTCCTTGTGACTTATTCTCATTCTTTATAGAAATGTTGTTCCTCCTGTTGATCTCACTCAGTCACTGTTTTTATTTATTATCCTGATTTGTTTGAACAATAAATATGTACCTGCTAAATGCTACCTCTGTACTGTTAGTCATAGTTTTTCTGTGATAGTCTATTCTGCATTTTGACTTCATGTTTATTGGAATTTATGTCAAGTACTTCCAGGTATGTAAGGACTGTTTATTACAGAGAATATACACATTTAATCTAAAAGTAAAAATGATGATTGTGAGAATAAAACTTGGCTTTGTTGAAAATCTGATTTAGCAAGAAAAACCAAATAAGATTTATAAAACCTTCTGATCCTTAGTGTAAACAAGAAATATTTTCAAAATTCTTTATATTTCAGGGGAGTGGAAAGCATCAAATATATGTATTTTTTCTGTGTTAATCCTCACCAGAGGATATTTTTTTCTATTGATATTTTAGAGATAGTGGAAGAGAGGGGGAAAGACAGAGAAACATTGATGTGAGAGAGACACATTGATTGGTTGCCTCCAACTAATGCTGGGGATCACGCCTGTAACCAAGGTACATGCCCTTGACTGGAATCAAACCCAAGACCCTTCAGTCTGCCGGCTGATACTTTAATCACTGAGTTAAACTGGCTAGGGCCAAATATACAAATTTTACCCTTGGCTTTTAATGGGTAAATTAGCAATTTGAACTTTGTGGAGATTTCAAAAAGAAAATACAAATACAAATAAAACTGAAGCAAAAACTCAAAAAAGAAAAGGTCATGAATTGAAAATCGTATCTCCACCTACTAAAAGCTTATAAATGGCCCATAGACGTCTTTGCCTACCTGGGAACACAAAGTTTTGGAGTTGAGAAAGAAATTTAATGTGTTACTAATATTTATTTTTTAAAAATATATTTTTATTGATTTCAGAGAGGAAGGGAGAGGGGGTGAGAGGGATAGAAACATCCATGATGAGGGAATCATCCCTTGGCTGCCTTGTGCATGCCCCCTAGTGGGGATCATGCTGAATCTGGCCTGTGCCTTGACCAGGAATTGAACCATGACCTCCTGGTTCATAGGTCAATGCTCAACCACTGAGCAACATTGGCCAGGCTACTAATATTTCTCAACTGGTCATATGAAAACTTGATTATTCTATTACATAATATCCTCCAAGTACTTAGAAGATTTTTCAATAGCTGAAGTGACTATATATAATATAGAAACCAAAAACTACAACAAAAAAGTGATACATAGGTTTCACATAACATTGTATTTCACATAACATTGGGACAGAATGTTTCATAAGAAGCCTGACCTAAAAAGTCTTAGGTGACCATCTCTTAATGACCATCTCTTAATGTAGTGCAGGTATTGCTATAATCTATATAATTTAATAATTATACATGTGTAATTATTACACATGCACACATATAGCAACTTTCAATGCAAGATCTTATACCTGGATGATCCTTTGGCTTACATATGAATTAAAATGCAGCTTGTTAAACAGTCTAACTTCACAACAGTTCTGCAAGACAGAACAAATATTACTATTCTTATTCCAGTTTTATAGATACAGAAATTGAGAATTAGATGAGAAAAGAAGGCAGTTCTACAGAATTATAGTCTTTCAGATACTTGTATGTGAAAGTGCCTTTAATACTGTGGCTTAGTCTTTTATTTCTTATTGTTAATGGCTCTTCAAATCTCACTGCACCTACAGGAATCATAGACCATGTGTGGGTGTGTTAGGGGCACTTCCTCAGAGAGACCATGATTAAAATGCCTTGTCATCTTGTCATGTTATTTTTTCACCTTAAGTATATTTAATTATTCACATTATTACTATTTTGAAACATATAATAAATCAATATAGCCAGTTACTCTGGTACTATTTTTTATATTTTAATAACTTTTAATCATTTCTGTACTTAACTAAAACAGTGAAAATGTATCCAGTATATAATATCTGAATTAAATTCAGGTATAAATCCTAAAGCTTTGGAAAATAGTTTTACTAGTTTCTCCTAAAGTAAATTTCTTTCTAATTTCTTGAACCAGGGTTGGAGTTAGTGAAACTGGGCCAATCTATAACGTGCAATATTGCCACTCAATTAAAAAGAATCAAACTTTTATATTCTGGTATTCAAGATGCCTATGATATAAATTAATTGAAAGACAATATTTACAATTATTAATATAGATATATTTTTAATTCTCACCCAATGATATTTTTCCATTTTAGAGAGTGTAAGAAAGGGAGGATATGGAAGGAGAGAGAGAGAGAGAGAAAGAGAGAAAGGGACATTGATTGGTTGCCTCCCATGGGTGCCCTGACCAGGGCCAGCGATGGAGCCTGCAACTGAGAATCGAACCTGAGACCCTTCAGTCCACTGGCCAACACTCTAACCACTGAATCAAACTAGCTAGGGCCAATTATTAGTATTTTTATAAATAACAAGTTCTGTGCATTCAATAATATATACATATAAGATAAATATATGTACATGCAATCAACCACGAAGGATTGCAAAAGTACACACCAAATACTTAAACAATAGTACAAGTAGTGGAGTTGGGATGAAAGAAAGACAGTGAGAGAATGTGTTGTAGGATGACAGTTCTTCAGTGTCTCATTTTATATATTTCTGGGTTGAAGTTTAAAAAAACACACACAACTTCAATGAGCATTATGCATCATATTTGTATTTATAAAACAATACAATAGGAAAATTGCTAAAATGCATAAACATATTTTTAAAAGTATCCTCTGACCCAACAACTAGACAGCTAAGAATTTATGGGAGAGAAATGATTTTTTAATGTATAACAAGTGGATGACATATATAACAGTTCAACATATATAACATATATAACAGTTCAACAATAAGGATTGCATAAGAAGTATTTCATATAAAACATGCTCTTTAAAATAATATAGATAGATATGTTCAAAATATATTGTTATGTTTTTTAAAAAACACACTAAGAATTTGTGTCTCTTTCTCTCTCTATCTCTCTCTCTCTCTCTCTCCTTCCATATCCTCCCTTCCTTACACTCTCTCTAAAATCAATGGAAAAATATCATTGGGTGAGAATTAAAAATATGATCCATTTTTATTATTGTTCATAAATATACCTATTATCTACATAGAAAAATACATGAAAAAATATGCCCTTATATGTTTAAAATAATTACCTTATTTAATTGCAACTTAAGATGATTATATATGTGTTTAATATGCATATTTAACTTCTTTTCTCACATATAAATTCTAACCTTCATAGAATATGTAATGCTGTTGTAATTTCTTTTTTAAATCCAGGTAAAGAGAACAATATGTCAATGCTCTATGGGATTTTGCAATTAGAGAAACTCTCCTGAAATCTGAAATGGTCGGCAAGAGGCTTTTGCATTTAGCTATTTCTATTGCAGGCCGCATTCTCCCTCTTTGAAAGCCTAAACTCCCTGCTTCCTGGCTTTATAATTCCTTTGTCTATTCATCCTCATCCTATTGTTCAAGCAGTTCCTTTTGTCTTTTTTCAGGCTAACGAATCCCATCCCCTTGAAGACCTTCTGAGATCTGCTGACAGATGAGGTTTGCCACCCTCTCCCTGTGTCTTGTGCATTTTGCTCAGATTTTGATATATTATTAATCATAATATGAGGCATTTTTATTGCTGTTGTTGGATGGCAGGGCACCTGACAGTGAATTCCTGAATGCTGGAATTATGGCTTCGATGTGGAGGAGATATTTGTGGGGCAGAAGATAGGGTCTGATATGGAACACATGCCCACATGTTCATTAAATTTGCATCTTTGTGTTCTCAGTGGCTTGCACACCTAAAGCACTTACTGAGCTCCAGTCAGGTGGCTCCGTTGGTTGGAGCATTGTCCATTACACCAAAAGGTTGTGGGTTCCATCCTGGTCAGGGTGTGCATGGGACGCAGCCAATCCGTGTTTCTCCCTTACATCGATGTTTCTCTCTCTCTCTCTAAAAATCAATAAAAACATATCCTCGTGTGAGGATTAAAAAAAACAGACAAAAAAGAACTTATTGAAAACTTTTCGATTGGCTAACAAGCTTTCTAAGACAGCCAAGGGAAGAAAAAGCTGTAAAATACTGTGCATTTGGTTCCTTGATATGGATCCATTTTATCAGGAAAGAGCAAGTAGTTTGCCTTTCTTCTTCTTCTCCTTCTTTTTTTCTGATGTGACAAATATTCTAGAGGTATGCACAAACATTAATGTTTCTATTTTTTTTCTGTCTAAGGAGAACATGAAGTGAGTCAAGATTTATTCTATTACATTTAGCCAGAAAACCCCAATATAAACAAACAAAAAAAGAAAATAATTTACTGGGCCTCTTACCCTACTGTCAAGGCAAGGAAACTTGACATTTAGAACAAAAGTCATGCACAGCAATGGGAATAAACAGTTGTGAAAAACTGCAAGAATGTTAGCACCATTATTCTTATAAGGAATATTCAGAGTTGAATGCAAGATCTCCTTAACATTTCTTAGTTGACTTATTCTCTAATATAACAAACCATGCATCTATCATTCTGTTCTCTGAAGTATTCTAGGGATAGGAATACACTCAGCATTGAATCTTGCTTGATTATATAAAATTAAAAAAAATGTTAAGATAAATGTTAATTTAACATTAATCAAGTTCCCTAGGTTGTCTCAAAGATGAAGATGCAAGTTTACTTTCTTTAAATTTTATTTGCTATATTGCTAGCATAATTTACTAATTCAGGATCACTTTAATCATTCTATGAACTATGTACTTTTTTATTGAAACATTTGAAAATATTAAAGCCAAAATTTATTTTCTGAGCCTTGACATAGTATGCGTTTCACTTTTGTCTTATCTAAGACTTGCATCTCTTTGCAAGAGAGTCTGATCATTTTCCCAGCCCCCAGACAAAATCAGTAGGACTTTAATATTCATGTGGATGACATATATAACAGGCCCTGATCCTCTCTTCATCATTTTCTTCATCAACACTTCACTTCGGTCATCCACAATATATATGGCTTAAATGATCTGGCTCAACTCTCTCCCATCTCTACAATGTTCCTTGGGCTGGTCAGAATATATCCTTCTGGTGAAGACGGTAGAAACACAGGGCAGCAGAGCCAGTGAAGCCAGCACTATTATTGTTTTATTTTGTGTGGTTTTTTATTTTATTTTGTTTTTTAGAATGAAGTCATCAGATTTATTTATTGTTTAATGTTTTTATTGATTTTTTTAGAGAGAGAGAGAAAGGGAGACAGATAGATAGAAACATCCTATCCTGCACTCTCCCTACTGGGGATCAAGCCCAAAACCCAAGCATGTGCCTGACTGGAAATCTAACCAGAGACCTCTTGGTTCATGGGATGATACTCAATCAACTGAGCCATAACAGCCCTGTGAAAGAACATGTTTTTTGTTTTGTTTTGTGTGTTGTTGTTTTTTTTTTGTTTTTTGTGTGTGTGTGTGTGTGTGTGTGTGTTTTGTTTTTTTAAATATATTTTTTATAGATTTCCGAGAGGAAGGGAGAGGGAGCGAGAGATAGAAACATTAATGATGAGAGAGAATCATTGATTGGCTATCTCCTGCAAGCTCCCTACTGGGGATCGAGCCTACAACCTGGGCATGTGCCCTTGACTGGAATTGAACCTAGGACCCTTTAGTCCATAGGCCGATGCTCTATCTATTGAGCCAAACCAGCTAGGGCAGAAGCACGTTTTTATGCCTCTGTTAGAGAGTTAGTATGTTAAGAGCTCATGGTCAATCAAAGCAAGTCACAAGACCAAGTTCAAATTTATGGAGTGAGAAGTTCATTCCACATTAAACAAGACAGAGTGTGAAGTCAAATATAAGTTAATGTGCATATAGAAAACAGCAAAGAATTAGAGCCAATATGCAATTTCCATATGTATTAGGGTTCTCTAGAGAAACAGAACCAAAACCAAAAGGATATAAAAATACGTTCTAAGTTTCCTCTTCTCTCTGAAATACCATGAAAATTATCTGTTAAATATGCATTAGGAAGTTATCCTAGCAACAATGCAATGATAAGCCATGTTCTGCCTCAAAACTTAAAATAAAAGTCAATAAAAAAGAGTTCCTTCATACACACATTCTCCTCTCGTTTTGTTGTTTTTACCTTTCACACTATGTGTAACACCAAGCCAATGGAGGCAAAGCCTGGCACAAAATAAAACTTCGATAATGTTTGACTATCCCTATAGTTCTCCTTACTTTATATGGTTTTAATTATTATCAAAGGTAATTTTATATTCCTTTAAATGATCATTCAACTTTCTTGATATCTTGTATTTCTAATTTTGCCCTATGTCACTGACTGTTATTCATTGTGATTTTCTTATTAAGGCTTTTGGCATGTTTGTTGCTTTTGTTTTTAAGTCCAACTTTGGGATAGTTCCTTTTATTTGTAGGGGATTTCTTGCATCCTAATCTGTGCGAATATCCCTTCAGGGTGCTTTTGTCAGAAGCCCGAGGAGTATCAACAATTTAGGTAAAGATATTCTTGCTAGCAGTTCTGATTATGATTATCTTTCAAAGCATCAAAATAAATTTAAATCCCAATTTTAAGTGATATTTGGGTTCTAAGTACTCAGAGAGGAAGGATCACCTCCAACAGTGGTTTTCAAAGTTGGCAGCGCATTGAAATTACCTGCGGAGCTTTAAATAAAGATGGATGCCAACAGAGATTCTGATTTAATTCTTCTGAGGGCTGTGGCCAGGGCGTCCTTGTGTTTTGTCCCTTTGCTGTGCATTTATTTGTTTGCCAGCACCCTAAGGAAGGCTAATGTTTGAGAATCACTGCCTTAAAGATAGAGTTTGGTTGACTCTCTTCCCTGGTAGCTAGTCCAACCGTTCACCAGGACTACAGTCCTTTCCTCCAGGACCCTGGCATTATGGAGGTCTCCACTTCTAGTACCATGACCTTGTCTAGTGTCCTGGGGGAGATTCCAAATCTCAAGTCTTGAGACCAGAGAGCAAACACCTCCAGGTTCCATGTGGTCCCGTGCCAGATGCATGTATTTACCCATCTAGTTGTCAGTTTCCATTTCTTTTCAAAAAGCTGAAAATCTTGTTGTTGTTTTTTTGTAAACATAGTTATTCTATTAGAACTACCTTGTTTTAGTTTTATCCTGAAACTCCAAGTGTTTCTTGCTGGAAGTTTTTCTAGTTATTGCATCCCATTACTTTTCATTTTTTAAATTCAATTCAAATGTCACCTCTTTTTGGAAGCATTTCCTTTTAATCAGATGTAAATGACTTTCTTTTTTCTTTAAATTGAATTTGTTGGATGACATTGGTAAATAAAACCATATATGTTTCAGGGGTACAATTCTATAACACATCGTCTGTATATTGTACTTTGTGTTCATCACCCCAAATCAAGTCTCCTTCGATGACCATTTATCACCCCTGTAAATGCCTTTCTCTGGATCCCAGTAGCACCCTGTGCTTACCTGTATCAAGCCACATATGACTGTCATAGGATCTCTAATACCCATTCCTAGTAGGCAGGGCACTATCTGAGGGCCATGGGTCCTGTCTTAAACTACATACTATATCAAATCATTACCACAGTCCTTGTCACAAAGAGATACTAAAAACAATAATAAGAATAAAAACTGAGTGAACTAGTGTTGCAGAAGACCAAAGAAAACCAAGGACGCTTCTGAGAAAAAAAGGAGGGACACTGTTTAATACGCCAGCGGACTCAGGGAACAGCCTTCCAAACCTGAGTGAAGGAATATGCCTGGGGTCCCCCCCCCCCCCCTTATATATCCTTCCCTGTGATTTTTGTCTCACAAACACAGATTATGCTTCTGGTCTTTTTTTGTGGGCCTTGCAAGAAGGCCCCCAGGTGTTGGGGGTCTCCAGGCCATATCTGATGGTCTGGCCTGGCATCAGCATTAATAACCCTCCTTCTGGGCAGTGCATTATCCACAGCCCAATGGCCTCTGTACCCGGTTCTGCAAGACCAGTATCTGGGAAAGAGGTAGTGACTTAATTATAGGTTATCAGGAATGTACACTGAGCTTGCTGGCTTGGATTCAGATCACTAGCCTTCAAATATCAGGGTTACATTGGAATTACCCATTTTAGCCTCCTCACTAGATGCTACTTGTTTCTTTAAACTGTGGCTGAGAAGATACTAAACAAGCAGTGGCTTCATAATTGCATACAGTATCAATGTTTTTATGAAATAGAGGGTAGCCCTGGCCGTTATGGCTCAGTTGGTTGAGCATTATCCCATGTACCCAGAGGTCATCAGGTATGATTTCCAGTCAGGGCAGATGTCTGGGTTTTGGACTTTATCTTCAGTAGGGGGCATGCAGGAGGCAGCTGGTTGGTGGTTCTCTCTCGATGTTTCTCTTTCTCTCTCTCCTTAAAAATCAATAAAAACATATTTTTAAAAAGAAAGAAATAGTGTCTAGAATCTGTGCTAACAAAGCACTAATGAACCACATGTGATTATTTCTATTTAAATTTAATTACTTAACATTTTTTAAAAGTAGTATCTGCCCTGGCAAGTGTGGCTCATTCGGTTGGGCATTGTCCTGTGTACCAAGAGGTTGTGGGTTCGATTCTGGGTCAGATACATGCACAAGTTGCAGGCTTGATCCCCGGGAGGGGACATGCAGGAGGTAACTGATTGATGTTGTGCTCTCAAATGGATGTTCCTCTCTCTCCCTTATTCTCTCTCTAAAAATCAATAAAAATATATATTTAAAAAAATGTGTTCCTCATTCACACTAACCACACACATTGCAAGAGCTTAATAGCTACATGTGGATAGTGACAACTGTTTTGCATAGCACAGATACAAAATATCTACCTATCCATATTATAGAACATTCTATGCAACAGCATTGAGCTTCAAAATCTTTTGGAGGCGGTCAGCTCCATTGTAAAAATTATTCCTAAGGACCTTGCTGTTAATTCTCAGTCATAGGTTGTGAACTTAATTGCAACTAAATCATTCGAAACACAAGTTTTGTCTCATTTTCCTTATTATAGAACAGGATTTTACATGTGTTAAGACTTTAAATAGCATCAGGTTGAAGTGTGTCACTTCACAGTAAGCAAATTGATTCAGAGAGGTTTGGCAGCTTTGCAAACCCATACAGGTAGATCAACTAAGAAGGATATTGCACCCTAGTCAGTTTGGCTCAGTGGATAAAGCATCAACCTGCAGAATAATGGGTCCCAGGTTTGACTCAGGTCAAGGGCAAGTACCTTGGTTGCAGGCTCTTCCCTGGCCTGGACCCTGGTCAGGACCCTTGCAGGAGGCAACCAATAGATGTGTTTCTCTCACATCAATGTTTCTCTCTGGCTTTCTCTCTCTCTTCCACTCTCTCTAAAAGATCAATAGAAAAATATCCTTGGGTGAGGATTAACAAAAAAAAAAAAAAAGAAAAAAAAAAGAAAAAGGAAAAGAAAAAGAAAAAAAAAAAGTATGTTGCAACGAAGAGAAGCTGTCCAAGAACTAGGCACTCTGCTCCACAGAGGAGTTAGGCACAGACAGTTTGCCAAATGCCAACATAGTTGTAGCATCACCTGCTGCTACAGGTATGGAGGTATTTGTGCATCCGCAACCCCATGATATTCAATTATTTGTGAGTGCAGGAATTATGGAAAACAAGATGGCCTCAGAAATTCTGCCTATGTTTGCTGCTAGAGTACAATCCTCGGAGTCTCTGCCTTATTTTAGCTCTGTATTTTCAGAGCTGGTGGCAGACACTCTGGTGCACTGTTTAGCATTCCAATAAATCAGTGCTCTCTCTCTGTGCCATCAGCCCTCCATAACCCCGAAGGACTGAAGCAGGCGAGGATGTTTATATTTCACATTAAATGTACATCCTTTTACACAGCTCGTGGTTATGAGAATGTCTTTGGATATTCATGAGGCTATCCATCAAGTCTGAGAAGACTAATTCCGTTTCATAATTATTATTATAGAAATTCAAGTAAGTGCCAGAATGGAGTTTTTAAAATGCACTCCTTGAGAAAAGTCTCTCTTCAATTATCTGAGTCTTGGGCAAAAGCTATTTCTTTTGGAACCCACCATTTTTAAATTAGACTCCAGTAATTTTTAAAGCAAATCTCACTTTAAGACAGTTAATTTAATAGGTATACTACACACACACACACACACACACACACACATACATATATTTCTCCCTTAAGATACAAAATAGACTAGTAATTTTCATCAAAAGAAAAATATTCAGAAATAAAAAAAAAAAAACCTCAGCAAGTTAAGTGACTGATTTTTCAACTTTATGTCAAAGAGTGGGGCGTAATAAATCTGTTGACTAAATCTTTTCTGTATTTGAATTTTATTCTTTATTTTGTTTTGTTTTTTTTGAGAGTGAGAGACCCTGTCTCATCTAGCTCAAGACTTCCTTTGTGTTCTAGGAGCCCAGAATCACCTTTAGAAACATACTTACCTCAGATATGCTCAGGGTTAGGGCAAGCTAACATCAATGGCTTTCTCCTCTGGGGATCATAAATGTCTCAGAACTAGACAGAGGTAATTTGTGTGCAATATTATGAACATACTATATGCTATTAAATTGTTCACTTTTAAAAATGGCTAATTTTGCTATGTGAATTTCATCTCAATAATGAAAAAAGTCTCAGCAAGTATAGTGTACAAATATATTCGTTACTTTTGAGTTTGTAATTTAAAGATAATTTACAAGCATATGTGACATTTCATAAATATATGTATCAGTTTATTCCTAAAGTTACAATTCCACTGAGTTTAATCTTGACTGTCAATGAAGGACCAATTCTGAATAAGCAGATATTTTCAACCTCAGCAATATCCTCATTGGGGGGTGTCCTAATTCTTTGTTAATGAGGATTGTTCTGTGCATGTAGGGTATCTGACAGAATTTCTGGCCTCTACCAAGTAGGACTAGATGTAAGCAGCAGTCACTCCTGTCCTCACTGGTCACATTTCACTGGAAGTGGGGGAGGCAGATTGGCCCCTAATTAAGAGCTACCAATCTCAAATGAGATTTTGGAAGTTTTAAAACAGAGGTTTCTTAACTCATGGTGTCTAAATTGTCACTAGTCTGTGGCAAAACAAAACAAAACAAAACAAAACAAAAAGATGTAAACAACAACACACACACACACACACACACACACACACACAGGAGAAAATAGAAGATTTTAGTGTGATCATCGTTCATGCTCCTTTTTTTAAACTCAAAGGATTGCTCATTTTTAAATGAAGAGTGTTTAAACCCTTTTTTAAAAATTATGGTAATTTTTTTGCATTTTAATGAGTTTTTGTTTTGTTTTAATGTTCTTAACATGACAGGCCCTCACAATGTATTCTGAAAATGTTCTGCTTGTAAAAATGCCTGAAAATCAGGACTTGCTGCTTTAGTTCACGGCAGGTATGTTCTTATCTCCTTCAGTGAACTTTGAATGGTATCACTTGGGGATCCATACATACCTATTGCCCAGAACTAATTCAAATTAGGTAGCCACTTGCAAGAGCCAAGAGGAGACAAAAATAAAGAAAAACTTTTATTTTCTTAACACAGAGATTAAAACTGGTAGCCTACAAGCCTTCCTTGGCCCACGGGTATACTTTGTGTAACAGCAAAGTTCTTCAAAAGCTGTGATTTAATTGCCTATATCTTTAAACACAAGATTTTACATTAAATTGTATTTTAAATGTGGGGTTTTACATTAACTTGCCTAGCTGGCTTCTTTTCAATAATGCTAGGCCCGCATTCTGACATGGCAAAAGCAGCTGGACCTTAAAAACTTATTTCCATCCAATTCAGTATGCACTCACCATTGGACCCATTTCTCTCCATTTTCTATCATCTCTTACATTTTCCCTGCTTGATTCATTTGTATTATTCTTAGATCAAATTGTTAAGAACAACAAATTGATATTGTGCTATTCTCTGTCTTCAGACCAACTGAAATGAGATGGTTTGGCAAAAAAATAAAAATAAATAAATTATTTAATACCTCCATTTCATTCTTTTCAAAATTAAGTTAGTCTTACAAGTGCGTAAATTGTGAAAAATATTTAATTCAAAGATAAAGAAATTAAGTAAATTGTTTTGTCATTTTGTTGTTTTTTGTTTGTTTTGATATTAAATTCAGGACAAAAGAAAATAAGTTTCTACTTTTTAACTGTATAATTCAGCTCAGTTTTAAATATATTTTCCACATACACTTCAAAGCTTTATCTAATTGCATAGGCAACTTTAGATCATCAGGGAAGTGACAGCTACAGCCACTGACAGCGGGAGGGACTGATGTGCCAGAGGAGAGATGCCATACACATTTAAAAAATAATCTCAGTAGGTGATTCTAAGAAACTGTTCTTCCAAGCCACAAAATTACTCCCATAGAGAGTTATTTATTTTGAATCTCTCTAAACTTGTCTTAAAAAGTTTGGAAATCCCTTCTGATTGTTTAATGAATGAACGCATACAGGGAATGGCTAATAAAAAGTCATATTACTAAACGCTCTGATGAATAAAGAATTAAGTTAGACTCAGAAGTAACATCAAGAATCACAATGAAAATAATCCCATTTCTTTTAACTCAGAAACAAAGAAATTGAATAAACTTAAAAAACAAACAAACGCCATTGTTGGCTTATTTCACATAACTCTGAATGAAATATTTTTATCTTGAATCATCTCTTGAAGATCTGTCCCATCTAATTTCTTATTTCTTGATTTCCATTATGCTTAATGGTATATTCTCCCATTTTAATCCCCTCTTTTCACTTATATATCTTTCTTATTACACTATACAGTATATTAGTCATCTTCATGAAAAAAAAAAAAAAAGGCCTTGAAAATAAACAAACCAATAGTCACTGACCACACTCTTTCCAACCCAGCTCAATATTTTGGCCTATCACCCAAATCTGACTTTTTTTTTTTTATTCTACTTCCCCTCAATCCACTTTCTTTTTTCTGTCTCATCTATAGACTGAGCTTTAAAAGATCTGGTTTCTACTGCCAATTTGGCCATTGTATCAGCTGGCATATGTCTCCGTGCCTCAGTTTCCTAATCTGTAACCTCTAAATTCCATTCCATTACCGGTACAGTGCCTGTCTGGGATCACACATCTGCAGGTTCAGATGGTTCCCTTATACCCATAATGCTCTGGCTTCGTGGAGAAGGGTAGGAGCCAGTTGGCCTAAGCACGATGAGGGTACACATTGTTCTTTGCCAAGGGTATTACGGGGGTAGCATATGGTGCATAATCGTTGCTCTTCCTATCTTTCCCTTTGGAGCATTCATTCTTTCATTTATCAATTTATCCTTTAAGCATCCAGCAAATGAATGTCCAAATGAATGTATGTCTTCTAGAAAATCCATTTGATTTTGCTGAATAAATTGGCTGCCCCGATGAGAAAAGAACATAAATCAAACTTACTGTTTACTTTATAGACTAGCTGATAAATAAGTCAATGCCTTTTTAGTAGGATTTTTGTACTGAAGATAAGAATTATATAGATTTTATGGAGAATGATCCCCACTACTAACTCAGGAGAAAAAATATTTCCTCATGTTGCTCTTGGGATTGGTAAGTATCTAGTAACAGATGCACAAACAGAAATTCTTCTTTAGTTTAATTGAACTAAAATTATTCCTTGCCTCACAGAGGTGATGCTTAAGGCTTGGATTTGCGTACCAATGTCAGTTCTTCTTCCACAATCCTTTGAATACCCAAGTTTATTTTTAGCTGACAGGTTACTAATCTCACAAACCATCTACAGAGAATGGAAAAAAAAAAGATTGCTGCTATGGGAACAATATCTGTTTGCATTTCTGACTTTTCTTTTAAACTGGAACTATCTTAATGTTGCATTAATGCAAGGGAAAGAGAATGTTTGCTTTTCACAGCATTCTTTCAGCTGACACTTAGCAAGATTTGACACAACATGATTTTAGAAAACTTTTAACCTTTTTAGATTTTATTTTTTGAAATTTTTGTTTCAAATGTCAGGAACCATCAAGGCACTTGTCTTAGGAAAAGGTCACCCCAAAGATAAAAGCTAGTCCTGGGTTGAGTGACAGTGTTTCTCTGTTGTCTAATCCAGGGTGCCAAACACTGTTTGTAGAGTGCCTGAAAGATAGCTTACTTTCTGTACTGGTCTTAGATGTACAAAAATGTTTCAGAAACGTCTGCAGCTATTTCCAAAGCAAATCCGGTGACATATGACAATGAATCCAAACCCAACTATCATGGAAAATGCAAGTCAGTATCTTTAAGTGCACAGCTCTCTGTGAAAGCCAGTCAGATATTCTCCATACAGAGATAGTATTTATTTGAAAGTGATTCATCACTGGCCTAGCCTACCATTACAAAGGGACCACTTTGAACCAATTGCCATATAGCAGTATGGTTTTGCTTAAAACAATGTATTCTTGATTGAATATCAGTCATACTGCGTTTATGTAATAGAATAAGCATAGGTTTATTCCAATGAAAAATAATCACATTCAAACTTTTGTTAAAAGAGAATTCTAAAAGTAAATGAGGCAACACCAAGTGAAAATTTGAAATTATTATAAGTATTCAAAAGGTGATAGTTGTGATGTATCTTCTTTATTGTTAAAAAGCAGTTTTGTTTTGCTGAACAGAACATGGAGACGAATGAAGTTGGAACTAATCACCTTGCCCAGAAATTATAGATCATTATGACAAACTCAGTAATAGAATCATGTCTCAATCCTATTTCTGAGATCCTTTTGTGTCAGTGCATTTTGTGCTAGCTAGAATGCACAGGTTAACCAGACTTCAAACTGTTATTTGAAAAAATGGACTAGTTTCTGCAAATGTCACTGTCAAACCAACTTTTTGGTCTAGGCATTGTGGTCTTAAAAGAGTAATAAAACCAATACAATTGAGACCATAAGATAACAAAGTTTATGATCCAGTTCTTGAGTTTGAAGCTTAAGTAGTCTATGATTAGTAATATCAGAGTATGCACTATCATACTTTATCGATGATGTTAGGTTTAGAAAGTACCTCAAGGTCTAAGAAGGATGTAATTTGGCGCAATTAAAAAAATGCCAAGCAGGTTTATAAGTATTAAGAAATTGTGCATCTAGTATTCAACTAGATTTTGATATGGTTTATATAAGTTGGTAGGTGTGTTTTTAAGGGAAATATTTTTAATGGTGTACATCCTAAACCTGTGAGACCCATAACAATGAACTAAACACTGTTCTCTCAGGAATCAAATAAAGTTTCTAAGGTAGAAAAGGCTAGACCTGTCTGTGTTGGTAAGCAAAAATAAAATAAAATAATAAAATAAAATAAAATAAAAAAAATAAACTATGAGTGTGACTCAGGATTCTATGACAGTAAATGTCCCAAAGTCTTATGCCCTGTGCAATCTGTCTACAAGTATGAACCAGTCATTCAAACTGAGATGATGGAGAGAAACATTTGAAATTGGAAACCTAGTTGCAATTAGAGAGAGTCCAAGTCAAGTTCAGGTTGTCACCGAACTTCCTGAAAACTTTCCAAAGGAAACAAATAAATAGTAGTAGTTTATTATGCTTGTCACCGGGATTACAAGGAGCTTTGAATATCAAATTTATTTAATACTGTTAGAAGGAGAGACAATGGGCCCCAAATGAAGTCACTTGTGCTAAGCTCACAAAACCAAAACATGACTTAATACTGAACCTAATTGCAGTTTCAGCCTCCCTGGGAGGGAATGTAATTTTAGGAAATCAATCTGGAATTTTTGGTCAGCACTAGTGAAGTAATCTGCCTGCTAAATCCCTGCCTTCTCCTAAGGAAAGGTGACCTTTCCTAAAACAATCTATTCTTTGAACTTCCTTTTCCCACCCTCTTTATGTCCCTAGATGCCTTTAATTTTGTACAGCTCTGCGGATCTCCTTTCCATTTACCAGATGGGATGCTGCCTGATTCATGAATCATTAAATAAAGCCAATTAGATCCTGAAATTTATTCATTAGGATTTTATTTTTTAACAATACCATTTTACAGTTGGCTTTCATTGGTATAAGATGTCAGTAAGTAGACTCTTAATATTTTATTTACAATAGAATCCACAGTCAAATCTATGACAAAATGAAAATCTAGTTAAAAAATAGTCTGCAATAACCATTCGAATGTAAGAAAGACTCTGCTCATGTGCAGGAATTGAGGAAATGCTGGCCCTGCAGAGGATACCCAGAGGTGAATTTATAACCTGAAGCATCAAACAGAAAAAATAAGGAAATCACTGATAAAACCTTATCTCTTGCCTTCATCAAAGTATTGCTGGAGAAAATAGCCTCTTCCAATGTCTTGAGCAAAGAATTTCAAGGACGCATGCATGGGGGAAGTTTAAGTGAGTGACAAGTTTATTGGAGTGACAAAATAATACTGTCCACGGGATGTAGGCAGACTCTAGCATCAGCTGCCCCAAGGACCTTGCTAATATTTTCTTGGTTTTGGGAAGGGAGAAAGCTGTTTTTCAAACTGTCCAACCTGTTTCCTGGGTTTTCCAGGGGCTGTGTTGGGTCCTCCCTCTATCAATCCCCTTCCTGGATCTTCCAGGTTTTGTGCCCTTATCCTAAAGGAACCTTGACTAAGATTTTCCCAGGCTAGACTCCTCCCCTGTATGGCGCCCACTGCGCATGTCTCATAGTTCTGCTTTGTCATCTGGCTTCTACGGAGCAAGCGCTTAGTAGAAAGACCTCCGCCTGCGTTGTCTGGGCTTCCAGCACGCATGAGCCCAGCAAAGGAATTTCTACTTTATTGTATATATTACCCCCAGTAATCTGGGCCAAAGGACTGATTGTTCACGGATGATAGGAAAGCTGGTCTTTCCTGCCTGCTGGGGTTTAAGGTCCCTTTGATGGAAGATTTGGTTGTCCTCTCTAGTGTCTGTGAAGCTGTGGTTTCCGGACTTGATCAGACTTAGCCAGTTTTGCTCCCTTCTCCTTTCTTAATACCTAACTATCTAGCTATCTATGCTAACAAGAGCTCACACACCTACCCTCCACCAAAGCCCTCTTACCTGTGTTCAGTGGGCCAGACACCTGCTTGCCACCATAGGAGCAGTAATGACTTTCCTTCTCAAATCTTATGCAAGAACCTCTCATTGGCACAATATAAACCAGAACCTTGCAGAAAAAGGGATTCTGGGAAATGTGTTTTCTAGGCCTCTAGCCTCTGCAATACAGCGAAGCTGGCAAAAGTTAGGCTAGAATAATGCAGAGATGCCAAGAGGTAATATAGCATGGTTTTTGTCATAAAGAAAATGCAAGTATTCGTATTCCTTAATACCTTTGTCCTTCTGTTTTGAAATGTTTCTGTTACATAACTAGAATTCAATCTTATATTATCAGAGTTTGATTTGGTTGATTTTTTACAAAGGAAATCTCCATATTGGACTCATTATTTTCTTGTGTTGACCTGGGGCATGAATAAGCATGAGCAAAAACAGGAAATTGCAGTGGGTTATTGGAATTAGTTTATTTCTTATTTGTGGAGACAATGGTCTAAGGTTGTTTATATTTTACCTTTTAAAGTGTGTTAGTTAAGAGATGAGTATGCTGTGATTTCATTTTTAAAAATGCAGACTGGTCTGTGGAACTGGACAAATACAGTCTTCCTTGGAAAAGGAACTTCCAGTTGGACCCAGGAGTGGTATATGCTTATTTTACAACAACAAAGGTTATCATGTAGTACTTGTCCTTCAAGTGGGTTCCAGAACCTGTATCACCAGCATCACATGAGACCATGTTAGACATGTAGACTTTCAAGTCCCATCTTACAACTATTAAACTAAGTCTCTGGGTTTGGACCCAAATATCTGTAATTTTTATTTTATTTTTTAAAAAAAATATCTTTATTGTTGAAAGTATTACAGATGTCCCCTTTTATTTTATTTTTTTTTTTTTTTTTTCCATTGATCCCCTCCATCAAGCACCCACCACTCCCATAGGCCATGGGCTATGCATATATGTATATATAAGTTCCCCTGTTAATTGTTAATCTCTTCCCCCCATCCCCACCTGTAATTTTTAAAAGTCTCAAATAATTCTAAACCAAGATACAGGCCTGAATTTTTAAGAATTGAGAGAATTGCTTCCAGATCTTTATTTGATTCAGGAAAACATAGTGTGAGCATAGTGGAGGTGATTACTCAGAGGGCCCTACACTTCATCAGCACCTCAGACAGACGTACAAGCATATCAAAACAGAGAAGCTCTGCTAATTTCCTTCATTCTTCCTCTTTGTTTCTCTTTTCTCCCATTCTTCTCCCTCAATCTACAGATATTGCAACTTAAATTGAGGTGATTTTTGTGATTAATATTCTCCATCAAGCTGTCCTAATATACTTCTTGACCCAAATTTCCAGGGCATAAAAGAAAGATAGAATTTTAATCTAATTTATTTTTATTCTTTAACATCTATCATCCACCTATTCCTTGAAAGACATCCTCCCACTTCTGACATGGCTGCAAATTGAACAAGTTATTTTATTTTTGACTAGAGACCCGGTCCACGAAATTCGTGCAGGGGAGTAGGGGGGTTGTCCCTGAGCCCAGCCTGCACCCTTTCCAATCTGGGATCCCTCTCACAATCCAGGACTGCTGGCTCCCAACCGCTTGCCTGACATGCCAACCTGATCACCCCCTAACCACTCCCCTGCCAGCCTGATCGACGCCTAACTGTTCCCCTGCCGGCCTGATTGCCCCTAACTGCCCTACCCTGCTGGCCTGGTCACCCCTAACTGCCCTTCCCTGCTGGCCCAGTCATCCCTAACTTCCCTCCCTTGCCAGCCTGGTTACCCCTAACTGCCCTCCCCTGCCGACCTGGCTGCCCCTAACTGCCCTCCCCTGCAGGCCTGGTTGCCCCTAACTGCCCACCCTTGCAGGCCTGGTCCCTCCCAACTGCCCTCCCCTGCTGGCCTGATCGCCCACAACTGCCCTCCTCTGCTGGCCATCTTGTGGTGACCATCTTGTGTCCACATGGGGGTGACCATCTTGTGTTGTTGGAGTGACGGTCAATTTGCATATTACCTCTTTATTATATAGGATGTTTTTATTTATTTATTTATTTATTAAATATTTTTTTATTGTTGATAGTATTGCAGATATCTCCCATTCCCCACCCTTTGTCCCCTCCTCCTCCCAATCCTTACCCATTCCTCCAGGTCTTCACTACCCTATTCCCCGTGTCCATGGGCTATGCATAGCCTATATAATAAAAGCATAATATGCTACATGTCTGGTTGTCTGTTCAACCAATCAAAGCATAATATGCTAATGATATGCTAAGGCCACTCAACAGCTTGCTATGATGTGCACTGACCACCAGGGGGAAGACAGTCGACCGATCACTATGACATGCACTGACCACCAGGGGGCAGATGCTCCAACTGGTAAGTTAGCTTGCTGTTGGGGTCTGGCTGATTGGGACTGAGCAAGACAGGCCAGACAGGCCCTAGAGCCCTCCTGTGGTCCCTCCCCAGCTGACCAACCTCCTGTGTCCCTCCCCGGGCCTGTTGGTGTACTAGTGGGGTCCCTTGGCCTGACCTGCACCCTCTTACAATCCAGGACCCCTCGGGGGATATCAGAGAGCTGGTTTCAGCCCAATCCCACAGGCCAATCCGAGTGACCCCCCTGGTGCATGAATTCGTAAGTATATAAGTTCTTTGGTTTATCTCTTCTTATCCCTCCAACCCCACATCATGAGGTATGTCAGTCTGTTTTAATTTATAAAAATAAATTAGATTAAAATACCCCATCTTTCTTCAGTGCTTATTTCCATATTACTGTTTCTCTCTCTTACACTCCCCCCACCCTCTCTCTCTGCCTCATATGTACCACTCTTCTATCACTGGTAATTTGCAAAAATATTTGAGCAGCACTGCCGTGAGCACTCAAAAAAAAAAAAAATTGACTATAGCTGAATGCTGTTTGTTTACTGTCTTACTTTTGTTTTCCAATCAGATTTATTTATATGTAAATATGTTAGGGACAGAAATAGAATATTGGGGACTAGCTATAATTATAAGAAATATTAATCTTGCTCTGCTAACCTTGATTGTTCCGTTCTGATTAGAGAAAGCACATTCTAATCTGGCAATGCCTCAAATCCATCTTACTTGATGGACTAGGTTTGTAATCATAGAACCAGCTCAAAATAGTCCTGTCCTGTTTAACAAAATATGTACTGAATTGCTTCTCAGAGACAACAGATCAAGACCATAAGTCACGCAGCCTGGGCACGCACAAAGGAGAGAACTTTGCCCTCCAGCTGCACCTGGAACCAAAGTCGTGTGCCCCATTCCCCAGTATGAAACCGAAATGTCAGGACATAATCCAAACTCGAACACCAGAACCCTTTTCGAAGTGAAAGGACCATTGACCTGGAAGATTGGTATAAACACCCCTTTACTATAAATGGCCAAGTTACAAGGTCCTCCAGTTAAAAAGTGTTCACCCTGCCAGCACTTTTGTAGCATACCTGTTACCCCTAGCCCCTTAAAAACCCTTGGCCGGGTCCAGCAAGCAAAATGAATGTTAGGCACCACTAAGTCTTCCAACTTCTTGGCGCCTTCTTGAGCAATAAACCTTTCTTTACTCCAGACTCTGACATTTAGAGTTTTGACTTTGATACTGTAACAGCTTAAATGTTTTTAAACTGAGAAAAAGGGATGGGAGAGGGAGTTAGGATAAATTCCTACAGTTTTCAGCTTTTTTATAAGATCTCAACTTGCAGAAATTGGGACTTCTTTGGGATGATCACATACATGGGGTAGCATCTGGTGTATTTTCAGCAAAGCAAGCTCACACATCATTGCCTCAAGGCCCTTTTCGTATATCTCCTTCTATGAAAAACCAAAAAATTACCTCTGGGTCATGAGTTATTGCCTTAAGGGAAAACTGAAGGTGAGAAAGAGGAAATAATTAACAGGGGCAAGTTTTCAGAGATATTGAAAAACAGATTAAGGAAAATGAAATGTTCAGGTAGCAAAATTTTTTTAAAGAACAGAGAATATTATTCTGACACAAAGGAAGTCCACATGATGAACATTTTGTGAAATGTTGGCATAGAAAGAAAGGAAGATGTTTTATAAATAGGATGTTAAAAGTGGTTTTAAAAAGGATGATATTAAAGAGTTTCAGACTTTTTTAAGGTTCTAAAGAGGCAGTTTAGGAGTATTGGGAAGACTTGTGGACTTAGAATTAAAGAAAAATCATTTGTGATTTCCAGATTTACCACTTGCTATGAGATATTACACATATTAATATATCTTATTGCTCTGACCCTTTCTGTTTTGTTGTATTTTTTTTAATTTGGATTTGTTGGGGTGACACTGGTTAATAAAATTCTTATATTTTCTTTTACAAAGAGGTTATAATGGCCATAGAAACATGATACCCAGATTCTTCTTCAAAGAAGGACTTGTTGCCTTGGTTGATGGTAGTGGTATCGGCAGGCGGCCTTCAGCTATCAGCCCCTCAATGATTGCCTCAGTTGCTACCTCACCCAGAGCAAAATCCTTCTGGGGACAGTCCATGTGCAATGACTGATGGAAATGGGCTTAAAGGCTTGGCCATTTCAGGCCAATATGAGACAACTCAGATGGGACATTTTAGCTTTAGAGTTATGTTGGGGTTCCCATTGTTTGGGCCTGCTATGCAGCTGGACTTCTCTTTTGTCCAATCTTGATGTCTTCTCTCTTCCAGATGTGTTTATTATAAGATACCTTCTCATAAAACTTCTGTCATCAAACATAGCCTCAGAATCACTTCTGGAGAACCCACTTGTGTCCGAGATTGCTATGAGGTTTCAAGAAGGCAGTGATGAATATAAAACTGTTTCAAGATAAGTAGGTGCTCATAGACACTATAGCTCGTAGTTTATTTACAGTTCCAATTTCATAGAGAAGTAAGATATAATGTTCTAAATATCTTAAGATAGTTCATTTAATGTAACATTTTCTACAGTTATTGCCCAATATCTACTTTGTAACAAGCTTGGGTCTTTTAGTAACGTTTTTAGGAGTGTGTGAATGTAGTTTTGCAGGCATTGCTGTATATTCAGTCTTTGACCACAGTTATCATAGGTAAGAGGGCATTATACTAACCTATAGCCACATTATATGTTCAGTCTGTGGCTGTATTTAGAGGTCAGTCTTTGCTAAGAGACATCATGCCATAGCTGGGATTCAGAGTTTGTCCGGGACACAATGGGTAATACGTTTATAGCCTGATGTATGGAGTAATCCATTCTCCAAGGAAAAGGGTCAGGAGCACAGAAAAGTTTCACCAAAGAAGTGTCAGTGACTTTATTGTTTTTGGAAGGGTGTGGTAAGAAGTCCAGCCACTCAGCCTCCTCTAATGATTCCAGTATTATACTTAATTTAAGCTGTGATCATTATGACTAGGGGAGTTGTCTTTCTTTTATTCTATTGCTAAAGATTTCTTGTCAATAGTGACCCATTCAGCTGTAGTGTCTAGTACTTCAAGAACTACAGCTTCCCTGAAGTAAATGAAGATTCATAGCTGACAGCAGACCTCTGTCAAGAGTGAGTTCACACCAGCTAAGTGATAACTCCATTCAAAGGACCAGCAGTTCAGTCCAATAGTGTCCTCCTGAGAAGAACAGATTCCCATTTAAGCACAAGGATGTGAGGAAAGGGTAGGAAATGGTTGCTTTGCCAATATTCTCAACAGATGTACTTTGGATAGCTATGATCTACCTCTGCTTTATAAATCATCTCAAAAGTTAACTTTGGAGTTCATGTTGAGATATGTGTCTGTTGGGAATAATCTGCCACTGATGTAAGAGTTAACACAGAGGTTTTTTTCTTTTTCTTTGTTTTTTTCATCTTCTGTCAGGATTATCTTGCTTCTCTTTGACATTTTCCACCATTTCTAATCCATGAAAGCTATCTGTACAGATTAAATGAACCAGCAAACTCTGCTTTACTTTTCTTAGAGATGAAAGCTTGAACTATATGTACATGGTAATAGAATAATTTGTCAAGTGAGTGAATTTAATTAATTTATAGAAGGAAAAATTAGCAAAACAGATCTACTGGTCTGTTTAGGAGGCCAATGATCCTGTAAAAATTAGACATAAATGAGACTAAAATTCTTGGTATGCAATGTAAACCCTGGGTGATTCTGCTCAGTAAAAATCTAAAATCATTTAATGTTTTCTCTTTTCAACATAATTTTGCTGACTATGTCACAAACATTTCCATAGTAAATATTTCACTATGTACATATTTATATGGAATAAAATTAATAAATTAGAGAAGAGTATTTTGTGCAAATTGTAAAAAATAAATTAGCATCGTATTCCTGGCCTGGGACACATAGTATTCCCATCAAAGGTAACCACTGTTCAAACTTGTTCTGTGCATATTCAAATGAAGACATTCACATTTACACATTGACACATATATTGTTTTTCTTTACATAAATAATAGCACATTGTGCTTTCTATTCTGCACCTTGCTTTTTAAAAAAATATATTTTTATTGATTTCAAAGAGGAAGGGATAGGGAGAGAGAGATAGAAACATAAATGATGAGAGAGAATCATTGATTGACTGCCTCCTGCACGTCCCACTCTGGGCATGTGCCCGCAACCCAGGCATGTGCCCTGACCAGGAATCGAACGCTGACCTCCTGGTTCATAGGTCAACATCAACCCCTGAGCCATGCAGGCTAGCGCTTTTTTTTTTTTTTAACTTAATATATCTTGGATCACAAAATGAAAGAAGATTTAAAATGCTGCTATGCCACCCAGAGATGTATTAAAACAATTCTGGAGACTCTTTTAGATTTCAACTATATTGATAACCCAAAATAAAATAAAGTTTGTGATAAATAGAATCATTTCTTGGGTAGAAAAAGTTTGACTGTAGCTCTAGTTACATAAACTTGGTTTGCCGGTTTGGCGAGCTACTCTGTTTAAAGCATTCACTGATAAAAGAGGGCTTTGCAACTTTTTTTCTCCACTTTAGTCTTTCCTTTCTTCTTGATATCATTCCACACATTTATCCAATACTGTTGAGACAGTCCAGCCATTCACCAGGCATTTAGTTAAGTGCCGTTTTTGTAGAGATGGTTCAATCAGCAGAAGGAAAAGGGGGACTAGATTAAAAATCAACATCGACATACAATCCGCAGTGACATATATTATAATATATGTGTAAAACACATTTACCACTCTAAGGGAAGACAGTTTATTTCTCCTAAATAAGTCAGAGAACTCTTGGAGAAAGACAAACAAACAACCATTGAGCTTAGTTTTAGAAAGAGACATTTTCTACCAAAAGGAAAAAACATGGATTGACTTTCCCAGGGCATGGAGCCACATTAAAAGAGCACATAATTAGAAGGAGGAAGAGGAACCCAAGAAGGCAGAGAGGAAATGAGAAACGAACAATAGGCAGCAGGTTGTCTTTGGAAAGTTACACATATTACACATATGAAGAAATTGCTCAAGGTTTAAACTCAAAGTTGGAATGAAGCATTGGAGAAGCAGATAAAGAGACAAAGTGAAGGTAGAATTGATTTAGATAATGTAAAGTGTACACAGGCTATATTTGGTAGTGAAATGTCCCATTTAAGTACTTTAAATGATGGAAAAAAGGATTGGTTTTGTGTTTAAGTAAAATAACTCATACAATTCAGTGAAGAATAGCCTGAAGGAAGAAGAGACCTGAGGAAAGAGAAATATTTAAGGGACATTTTCTAGTGGCTCATGTGATTAGGATCACTAGTGGCTCATGTGATAAGGATCAAAATAAAGGTGGAAGCAGGAGGGGCATAATGACAATGATATTTGGAGCAATATTTACTAAAAACCACTGGATTTGGTGGCTACAGTTAATAGGAAGATACTCTTAATGGAAGGTAACTAATTTTTGGGGCTTTGGAGAATCAGTGGCTAATGATAAAACCTTCCACTGTGAAGAAGATACGCTGTAATGTACTACACAGTTAGCTTCATGGCAACACCATATTTTGAAACGGGCTTCTGACACAAAATAAGTAATATTAACTATTTATTCAAATATGTGAAAATTATTTTCATGTGCAAGAGATTATCATTAATAATTTGCTAAATATCTGCCATATCAATTGCAAATACATCTTATTTGAATCTATATTATAAAAACCCAGTGGCCTTAACAGTATAAGAGCTGAGATGGCTGCAATCCTTTTGGTCGTTGTATACAAGAGATGTGGCAGAAACCAGCAGTGGTACTCAATATTCACAACTACCAGGACGGCATGAACTTGGGAAAAAAATCAGAATGGATAACTGGTCAATCAAAATGGTTCCTGGACATAAACAACCAGTACATCTGATCATCAGGATATAGCAGCTGAATGTCAGCTCTGGCTGCAATTCAAATTTTTATCAATGATTCTGGCAGAAAGGAAGAAAGGAAAACAAAATAATGTGGGTTAATTAAATCAGTGCTTGTTCTAAAATGTTTCCAAAATAATACTCTGCGACTCATGTCTCATACATCAAATTATGTTACATCACAAAATACAGCTACAAGAGAGTCTAGGAAATATAAACATGGGGTTTTTATTTGTAATTCCCAACTTATTTGTTCACTTTTCTGTTTTTAAGTCAGGCACAGTGCTGTCCCCAATAAGATCAGAGTTCTTTTAATTAAGAAGAAATATAATTATGGACATTGGGCAAACACTTCTGCAATCTAGCATTTTCTCCTTCCTGTGATGACCAAAGCAGGAACAACCATCTTGCCGTAATGACCAAAAAAAAAATCCAAGAAACTCCCTCAGACTTCAGCCCTGTTTTTCTCAAGTCACTGAACCGATGTCAGCAACCACTATACATGTGGACTTAGACTAATATAAAAATTAAACAAATTCAGACAGTCTGAAAACTAGGCATCAGTATGCAAAATAAGACCTGACTGCACCCACTAAAGAAAGGAAATTTTTCAATATAATGCTAGGCTGGGTTCTCATTGTCTTAGGATGAAGGGCTGAGCTTAGAGAGCAGGTTTTCATTGTTGGCTGCGAAGGTAAAGCTTGATCAGGCAAAGGCTGAAAAGAAAGTATAGAACTTGAAATGAAGGCATATCTTAAAATCAGAGACCTGAAATTGAAGGCAAAAATGTTCTATTGCATTGAGGGAAAATATTATATGTTAAGATAGCCTATATATGTATATAAAACCCTAATATGCAAATAGACCAAACGGCAGGACAACCGAACAACTGAACAACTGAACAACCGAACAACCAGTCACTATGATGTGCACTGACCTCCAGGGGATGCATGTGCAGAACATGGCGGGTGTTGGCCACAGCAGGATGGCGAAGCAGGTGAGCGGGGGCTCTAGACCACGGCAGAGCACTGGCCACTGTCATTGGGGCGAGCCTCTGGTGGTTACTGAAAATTCTTTGCTCCTGCATGCCGCGGTCCCACCTGGCACTCGCACCTGCTGCCTGCACTGGCCCCACTCCCACCCGCTGCTGACGCCGTAGCCACTGCTTGCACACGCTGCTGGCACCCAGCTTCGACCCCAATTTCTCAGTGCCATCAGCAGGTGCGAGTGGCGGCTACTGGCCCTGATCACCCCTCAGGACTTCTCCACCTTCCCCTGCTCCTGAGGGGCAATCGGGACTGGCAGCTGCCTCTTGCACCTGCTGTCAGAGCTGCCGCTCAAACCCACTGCTGGTGCCTGGCACCAGTCCCAATCGCTCAATGCTGTCAGCAGGTGTGAGTGGCGGCTGCCAGCCCAGATCGCCCCTGAGGGCTTTTCCACCTCTCCCTGCTCCTGAGGGGCGATTAGGGAAGCAGCCACTGCTCACACCTGGTGACAGCGCCAGCCCTGCTTGCACCCGCTGCTGTTGCCGGACCCAATTGCTCCATGCTGTCAGCGGGTGCAAGTGGGGCTGGTGCCGTCAGTGTGTGGAAGCAGCGGTGCGGGCAGAGCTGCTGGCAGACAGGGGACCTCGGTCCATAGCAGGAGGGGCTGGGCGGGGGCATGGAGAATAGGCCGAGACCTGCCCCTGTGCCCACTGCAGCCTTGCGACCCACAGTTCCTTTCAAGGTGCACAAATTCATGCACTGTGCCCCTAGTTGAACTATAAACTTCCCAAGTTATAAATAAATATATCATCAAAGATACAAACATAATGCTGTATTTGGAGTATCCACCTAGCAAAAAAAAAAAAGATAATTTTCTAGTGAAAAGGATACTTAAAAGTGAGAGGGATGGTTTCCTTTGCTGTGCAGAAGCTTTTTATTTTGATGTAGTCCCATTTGTTTAATTTCTCCTTAGTTTCCATTGTCCTAGGAGCTGTATCAGTAAAGATATTGCTATGATATATGTCTGCTATTTTGCTGTCTATTGATTCTTCTAAGATTTTTATGGTTTTCCATCTTACATTTAAGTCCTTTACCCATTTTGAGCTTATTTTTGTGTATGGTGTAAGTTGGTGGTCTAGTTTCAGTTTTTTTGCATGTATCTGTCCAATTTTCCCAACACCATTTTTTGAAGAGACTGTCTTGACTCCATTGTATGCTCTTGTTTCCTTTGTCAAATATTAATTGAGCATAATAGCTTGGGTTGATTTCTGGGTTCTCTGTTCTATTCCATTAGTCTATGTGTCTGTTCTTGTGACAGTACCAGGCATTTCTGAGAACAGTGGCTTTGTAGTATAGCTTGATATCTGGTATTGTGATCCCTCCAACTTTGTTCTTTCTCAAGATTGCTGCAGCTATTCGGGGTCTTTTTTATTCCAGATGCATTTTTGGAGAGTTTGTTCTAGGTATTTGAAATATACCGTTAGCATTTTAATGGGAATTGCATTGAATCTATAGATTACTTTGGGTAGTGTGGAACTTAACAAAAGGAAGATAAACAATCCAATCAAAAAATGGGCAAAGGACCTAAATAGACACTTTTCAAAAGAGGACATACAGAAGGCTAAGAGACATATAAAAACATGCTCAAAGTCACTAATCATCTGAGAGATGCAAATCAAAATGACAATGAGGTACCATCTCACACCTGTCAGAACAGCTATCATCAACAAATCAACAAAGGACAAGTGCTGGCGAGATTGCTGAGAAAAAGGAACCCTTGTGCATTGCTGGTGGGAATGCACACTGGTGCAGCCACTGTGGAAAACAGTATGGAGTTTCCTCAAAAAGTAAAAAAGAGAACTCCCGTTTGACCCAATAATCCCACCTCTAGAAATATATCCCAAGAAATCAGAAACACCAATCAGAAAAGATATATGCATCCCTATGTTCATAGAAGCACAATTTACCATAGCTAAGATTTAGAAGCAGCCTAAGTGCCCATCAGCAGATGAGTGGATTAGAAAACTGTGGAATACTATGCTGCTATAAAAAAGAAGGAACTTTTACCATTTGCAACAGCATGGATGGACCTGGAGAACATTTTGCTAAGCGAAATAAGCCATTCGGAGTAAGAAAATTATCACATGATCTCACTCATTTGTGGAATGTAATGAATAATATAAACTGATGAACAAAAATAGAACCAGAGTCATAGAAGCATTGGACAGACTGTCCAACCTATGAGGGAAGGCGGGAATGGTGGTGGTAAGAGATTAACCAAAGGAGTTGTATGCATACATATGACCATAACCAATGGACACAGACAGTAGGGGGGTAAGGTCATGTGCTGGAGGGTGGGAGTGGCTGGGGAGAGGTCAATGGGGGGAAAAAGATTCATGTAATACTTTAAACAATAAAGAATTTAAATTTTAAAAAAGGTGAGAGGGAAATTGATGTTGGAAAGTTAAGCATTGGGACACTGGGATTCAATGAAAAAAATCCATCCATTGAACGAGTTTATCTTAAAGAGTAGAAGCTCAAATGACTGAGTCCAAAGTAGAGATTCATTGGGTAGAAGTTCAAATGAATAAGTACAATGCAGGAATTCTCTCTATAGGAGAGACCCCTAAAACAAGTGTACTGCAAACTCAGGAATTATAACAAAACCCAGTCAGTAAGTACTGAGATACTAGGCTATAATATTTAATACTAAATACTTACATTTATTCCATTCAACTTCTTAGAATACTTCTTGAGTACTCTCTTGAGCTCAAGAATTTGGGATGAAATAGAAGTAAACCTTAGAATAATGGTTAAGTTGCTTTAGTAATAAGAATGTGAGCAATTGGGCATGCAAAATCCAAGTAGGTCACAACTTGGGCATCATTTTATGACTTTAAAGATATTCAGATACAGAATAACCAAACATCTTATAATGCCTATAACAAGTTCTATTTTAAGTTAGCACAAGAAGCAATTGTATGTAAATTGAAAGATGCAGGAGTTCATATTAGTGTGAGAAGCCTTAATGGGAAAGTGCTATACTGTATTGTTATTATCACTGAATTCCAATTTAATTTGATTTTTAATACCATTTTAACAATATTCATTAAGGCAAATGAAGCAGTAGAAATTGAACTGGTTAAGGAGTAATCTGAATTGATAGCTGCAACAAAAAAAGGTCAAGAAAGGATACACCACAAACTCTTACTATCCCCTTATTTTGGCTCAAGGATAGACATGATTGGTAATCAACAAAAATAAAATGATGCAGAGATTGAGCTTTGGTTAGAAAGAGACTGAAAGAAACAAATATGAGATAAAATTAGTATGAAACAGGTTTGTAACATCCCATCTTTATAATTTAAGGCTTTGCTATCTGTAAGGATCTTTTTAAAAAATTAAAAATAACCTTGAAAGTTTCACATTTTATATTATCATCCACTAATAGATTTGTGTGAAAAATAGACCAATTCAGTTTATAGGAAGTATGTATTTAATAGCATTAAGTTAACTAGGTCCAGGATCCTACCTAAAATCTTTGTAGTGGGCTGACTTTTAAGATGTCCCCATGAAGATCACCATCTCCTGGTATTTAATTCTGTTGCTTTGTGTGGCAAAGGTGAAGAATTGTCACTTCCACGATTAGGTTACAAAAGATAGCGACTCTTACTACCACTTTTCTCTACAATTTTCTTGGCCTATCCTCTTTGCTAAGCAAACTGCTATGTTGCAGAGCCCCACATAGAACTGAGGGAAGCCTTTCTAGTCCTATAGCTCTTGATAAACTAAATTCTGTTAACAACATATGTTCTTGGAAGCAGGTACTTACCTAATTGAATTTTAAGGTGACTTATCTCCAACAGGCACTTGGAATGACCTCTTGTGAGAAACTCTGAGAAAAGGACCCAACTAAGCAACAGCCCAAAGGCCTGACCCACAGAAACTGTGCATTATAAATGTATTTTGTTTTAAGTTGCTACTATTAGGGCATTTTGTGATGCAATCTTACCTAATAATAGACAAACATATAAATTGACTGTACCTCTGCTATGCCCACCAGCCAATCAGGAGGGAATATGCAAATTAGAAGAACCTAGATGAACACCACTCAGCTGCTCCCGGTGCAGAGTGGCAGGGCAGGGCAAGACGCCTGCTATGAGAGGGAGGGCAGGGGCAAAGGGATCTACAGGAGCGTCACTCTGGCTGCAGCGAAGACGTTGACTGCAGACTCTGGAGTCTGCAGCAAAGATGAAGATAGCAGACTCCGGCCAGAGTCTGCAGCAAAGGTGGCAGACTCAGACAGGAGCAAAGACCTGGGTCCCCGGTGCCGGAGGAAAACCAGTGCTGGAAGCCAAGGGAAGAAAGGCCTATTGCACAAATCTCTTCATGCAATGGGCCTCTAGTACTAAATAATTAACACAGATTTGCAAGAATATAAAAGAGATTTTGTTACCAGAACTTTTCAGTATAGATAGGAACATTCCTGAGAATATGGAGGTAGAGAGAGAGATAGAGAGAGAAAGAGAGAGACAGAGAGACAGAGACAGAGAGAGAGAAATATGAGGCTATAATATACATATATATTATGTAATGATATATTATATACATATAATGTAAATATGTAATATATTATATATAATGTATTTGGTGTCTTTTTGAGGCACCAAAAAGTGAGAATAGGCAAAAGCAAAAAAAAAAAAAAAAAAAAAAAGACTTAATGGTTAGGATTTTATCAAGCATATTTAGATTTACTATAGAGAGAATGATGATGAGCAAATAAAACAGAGGTAAGCATGCATGTTCGGAAGAACAGGGAAAGCACTTTTGGCTACAGTATAGAACACATTGGGGGTGAGCTATTTGGATGTAGGCTAGAGAAATATTTTAGGGAAAGATGATAGAAAAAATTAAGTGCAAAATTGATTAGTCTGAGCTCTACTTCTTAAGTGAAAATTGCTTTCTGTCTTGCTTGCCATGTGTAATCTGACCAGGAGAAGAGGGATGCACAAATACTAGCCATTATCTAGACTTGACAAAATTCATGCATGTCAGTATTTAAAAGTGAAAGGTTCTTGTTAAAACTAACACACTGAAAACTGGCATAAAGGGAGGATACAGGTACCAAAATATAAAGATACCTTAAGGAAGAAGAAATTTGAAATTCATAAGAAATGCTTCAATAGAGATGAAGTGAAAGAAATAGAACACTCCTCACCAAGGTTTTCCAATTTTCCACCTGCCTAAGAGAAATGGCTGCCCATAAACTAGAACTAGAGTCAAACACATTTATGGGAAAGAGAAAGTGACTGGTGGTACATCACTAGAAGCTATATCATTCTTCATGAGGGTGCCAAACTTTTAGAGGAATACTGAAAAGAAGACTAACAACATGATGAACTCAAACCTTTGCCATAAGAAAAAAATGGGTGAAATAACAAGAGATCTAAGGACCAAAAAATAAGATTAGTGTATATATATATATATATATATATATATATATATATATATATATATATATATATATCAAAAGCTGTCATGTGGATAAAGGGTTAGAGTTTCTCATGTGGATCCAGTGAGCAATAGAGAATCCAATGACATAGATGGTACAATTTAATTCACAAATAATTAAAAAAATCTATGACATATCATGCACTTTGATAGACACTGGGAATATAGATGTGAATGAGACAAAGTATTTAGCTTCAAGGAATTTATAATCTACCCAGAAAGACAGCTAAGTAGCTCGTGAATATGTGATAAATGAGGATAGGCATTCAGAAATTTGCTGAGAAGAGTGGATGGGGGTAGAGGAAAGAACAAACCCACACATACAGAGAAAGAATATACACAGATGTTAGAAGCAGATTTCCTACTGTTCAGACATAGAAACCTGAGGCAATAGTAGTAATAATGACCTAATCATTGTCCCAAACAGTGTGCTGAGCATTCCCTTGGAGCAGTCACTGTGAAGTCAGTTGAGGGAAGCACAGAAGAGGCCCAGAGACCTTTCTCCCAGGGCCATCAGAAATCCAGGCAACCAGATAGGATGTGCTGACCACCTATGAGAACCTCAGAAATTGCAAGAATACAGTGTGGCAAGTCACTTTTGTACATTATTCAAAGAGGCAGCTAAAACAAGGAATGGTTACTCTTACTTACCCAATCACCACATTTTCCTCTCAAAGAATTTGAGCATGGTGCCAATACTATATAGATTTGGTATAAGAAACCTTACCTAGCCCTGCCAGTGTGGCTCAGTGGTTGAGCATTGACCCATGAACCAGGAGTTCATGGTTCAATTCCTGGTCAGGGCACATGACCGGATTTTGGGCTTGATGCCCAGTAGGGAGTGTGCAGGAGGCGACTGATCGATGATTCTCAATCATCATTGATATTTCTATTTCCCTCTCCCTCTCCCTTCCTCTTTTTTTTTAAAAAAGAAAAGAAATAAACCTTACATAGGCTTCATGCTGAGGCCAGGTGTCACTCAGTCTTTTTCCTAAGCTCATTTGCCTAAGATGAACAGTACTTACTATTAATAAAATGGTACATTATAAATTGACATTCCTCTATTATTCCTAGACTGAGTGATGATTGGCAGCAAAAGACTGAAGCATTCTTGATATATATAAAATCAATTTCAAAATCTCATACTGATTCTTATTACCAAACCATCTGGATTCTACACCAGCTACCAACTTTTGAGGTTCAGTACTAATACCCTCTAGATTGGACAAGTTCGTAGATCTCTTCCAAGCCCATTCTCAATCCACTGCACCACTCTCTCGGCCGCATTTCTCATTCTTTTTCATTGTTTCAGCATTTTGGGTCTTGGACTCACGCCCTTTCCTCAGGGTCTGCCGGCTTACTTACCAGAGGCTTTCATTTCTACTCAGAACACAAAGAACACACTGGAGTTTACAATCAGACATGGACTGATTTAGTTTAGGTTTAAGCAAATTATGTAAATTCTGAATCCCTATTTCCTCTTGGGGGAAATGTTTAAAATGTGTGTGCAAAGTGTCCAGTTCATAGTAGGCACTTTATAAATGTGGGTTCTTTTCCCTCCCAATTTTCCCAATCTTCTATAAGTCATTCTGAAGAAAATGTTTTAATCCTGAGAGAGGGAACCAGAAATGAGCAATGCCATATGATTTCTGAATAGAACTCACATTCTCCTGAATAATTTACCTGTCAGAATAAAGAATTGTGTTCACCAATGTTCATTCTAAGAACTGGTTGCACTCTAGGAGACGTGGTGATGAAAAGGACATGCCTTCTCATTCACTTGCACAGCACAACATGTGTCTGTCTGGTGAATGTTTCTATAGAAACAGAAGAATGACCGCTGAGGCAGGGGTACCCGGGAATCTCTTTATGGAGCCTTTTTCTTCCCCTTAGCAATCAGCAGTCCTGGGTTTGGTTGAGCCTATAAGTGGACAGACATTTATTTGAAGCTGCATGAATTCCAGAGGAATCAAGCTCAAAGTGAAACTTCAACATATAGCCTTCAAAGTTCAGACAGAAAGAGGGGAGCTTTGGACACATGTTGCGCTGACACTAAATCAGAGAAAATGTCAATCACCCATTATTCAGTTAAACTGATACTAGTAAAGCCAGTAGAAATGCCATGCATCTGTAGTCATGTTACCCATGTAAATTTCTTGGAGTAAAGAGGTGGTGGAACACATCTAGGTATATTAACCTATGGAAGAGTCATCTCATCCTACATGGTAACTAACAGATGGTCCTGTAGACTTTAGCATTTCCAGGATTGGCAAGCTCCCTATTGGTAAAAACAGTTCTTTCCACTCTTGGACAGCTTTCCCTATATTTTCCAATTTCATTGAGACTTGCTTTCTTTTATTTTCCAGGCAGAAAAATAACAGTGAAAATAATAATCTTGACTATGTTGGTTTGGGAAGTGGGTGCAAGTGTGGGATAGGGAGTCTGTTAACCTTGGAAGAAGATGGTGCTCATAAATTTTCTTGGTTGTTAATTTTCACCAAAAAAGGTTTTGTTTTTCATTTTCAGAAATATTTAGGCTTTTCTGCATCTCACAGCTATGCTTCAGTTTAATGTAATTCATTTCTTTAACTGTCTAAGAAGAGAGATATAATGCAGAAATATTTGTGTGTGTGTGTGTGTGTGTGTGTGTGTGTGTGTGTGTCGATATGAATCAAGTGAGTAAAGAGTTGGAGAAACTTATTTGAGTAATTTTATTTTAGAATAAAATATCTCAATCAACTGCACCAATACCTCATTTCCTATACCAAATACACTCAAATTTTAAGGCTTGTTATTCTAAGTCTGTGTATAGAAAATGGGGGTCGGGGGACAAGGGAGAAAGAACAGAACAAATAGCTTTAGTTAGTCAGGAAAATGATAAACTTCAAATAATCATATTGACATTTTCTTTATGTCATTACTTTAGTCCTTGAAAGGCCTTTTAATTCAAAAGTGGCCTGGTAAATATAAACTATGATTACTAGAAGTAATTAGATGATATGTCCAGAAATATTCAATAATTGTTATGAAAAATATAGAACAATTCACAATATGATCACTTGGTTGATAAAATTTGCAGACTAGATAGAAAGCCAAAAAGAAATATAAAGTGATAACATTGGCAAATATGTTCTCTCATGCAGTGGGCTTTCTTGTTTTGTTGATCGTTTCTTTTGCTGTACAAAATCTTTTTATTTTGATGTAATCCCATTTGTTTATTTTCTCTTTAGTTTCCATTGCCTTAGGAGCTGTATCAGTGAAGAAATTGCTTTGGCACATATCTGAGATTTTTCTGCCTGTGGATTCCTCTAGTATTTTTATGGTTTCCCGTCTTATGTTTAAGTTCTTTATCCATTTTTAGTTTATTTTTGTGTATGGCGTAAGTTGGTGGTCTAGTTTCATTTTTTTTTCATGTATCTGTCCAATTTTCCCAATACCATTTATTGAAGAGACTGTTTTGACTCCATTGTATGTTCTTGCCTCCTTTGTCAAATATTAATTGAGCATAGTGGTTTGGGGTCGATTTCTGAGTTTTCTATTCTATTCCATTGGTCTATATGTCTGTTCTTGTGCCAGTACCAGGCTGTTTTGAGAACAGTGGCTTTGTAATACAGCTTGGTATCTGGTATTGAGATCCCTCCTACTTTGCTCTTCTTTCTCATGATTGCTGCTGCTATTTGGGGTCTTTTTTTTCCTTCCCAGATGAATTTTTGGAGAGTTTGTTCTAGGTCTGTGAAGTATGCCACTGGTATTTTTTAAAATAATAATAAAAATTAAGTTTTATTTTAAAAGGTAAAAATTTATACATCCTTATAAAGGAAGTGGTAACATTTTCACCAATGTAAAATGTCACAGAATTCAAGTCAGTTTGCATCTTCAAGATTCAAGTGTTGTATCCCATTAAGTAAAATGTGGTCAGTTTTAAGATAGAAATGCCTCATCTGGATATCCTGTCCTCAATCAAGCCTTTCTTTATCACCATAATCTCACACAGTAGGGTAGCTGGCCGCAGTGGCGATTCCACAGTGGTTGTTCCGGTCTTTGGCCATCTTTATGTAGCCATTCTTGCCCCAAGCTTCACCCCAGCTTTGCTTGATATGAATAGGACTCCTCTGAGTCCAGGCCGCCGTTGGACTTCACATACTGGAAGGCATTATTCATTAGGCCACCATTGCAGCCTTCATTGCCTTGAGCCTGAGAGCAGTCCACAAGGTTCTGTTCACTCAATGAGATAAGTTTGCCAGTTTTCCGGAACATCTGTCCTTCAAGGGCACCAGTTGCACTAAATGCCCAACAAGAACCACATTGACCCTGGTTCTTCACGGGAGTTACATAGCCTTCTTTCCTCCAATCCATGGTTGGGGGGATTTCAGCAATGTAAGGTTCCCGGAACACTCTCCTTCCCTTGTGCTTCTGGTTTTCTAGGCCATTCCTCAACTGTGTGAATTCTTCGTTGGTCATGTCACCAAAAGCATTCATTGCCAAGGTGAAGCTCTGTCTCCCTAGGTTGTATTCTTGGTTGTGCAGGTCGATCATTTTCATATTCTTCTCCCATACTGATCTCCTCCATCCTTCTTCATTTTTTCTGTGTGTTGCCTTCCACCGGTGCCATCGTGCCTCCAAACTTCCATAACGTTTTGGAGCAGCTGAAGCTCTTCCTAAGTAACGGGCAATCAAGAAGAATGGATTCATGTTTCAAAACCTTCCCGGGGCGCAGCTGAGCAGGCACTGGCAGCACGTGCGGGTCCAGGATCTCTGACTGCCAATGGTATTTTAATGGGGAGTGCATTGAATCTATAGATTGCTTTGGGTAGTATGGACATTTTAATGATGTTGATTCCACCAATCCATGAACACGATATGTTCTTCCATCTGTTTATGTCTTCCTGTATCTCTTTTTTCAGTGTCCTGTAGTTTTCTGAGTACAGGTATTTTACCTCCTTAATTAAGTTTATTCCTAGGTATCTTAATTTTTTTTGGTGCAATGGTAAATGGGATTGTTTTTTAGTCTCTCTTTCTGTAAGTCCACTATTGGTGTATAGGGAAGCATCGATCAGACCCTCAAACCTCAGAGGAAAGGTAGAGGAGGGTGGGGGTAAGGGGGAAAGATCAACCAAAGGATTTGTATCCATGCATATAAGCCTAACCAATGGACACAGACATCAGGAGGGTGATGGCATGAGTGTGTGGGCGGAGGGTAAGGGGCAATGGGGGGATAAGGACCCATATGTAATACCTTAATCAATAAAGAAAAAAGTGATATAAAAATAAATATAAAGTTAAAAAAGCAAAAGAAAAACTAATCACAGAGTAAACTTATATTTTTTCTGCACATTTTGTTGTCAATGTAATTTTCTTTTATATGTTTTTATAGTATTTAAGACTGCAATTTTAGTTAGAAATTAGACCTTTTTGATTATTCATTATTCCCTAAATCTATTAACATCCTATATATAACCAATCTCTTCAACTGATTCCATCACACCTTTTCCTCCCAAATTATATTTATATGCTGCTGGCTTGTGCATATATAAGCTCCCTAATGTTCTCAAATTTTCCTGGAATGTTTCCCCAAGCATCATGCCTTACCTAAAATCTGACATTCCTCTGATATATCATCACATCCCCTGTCCAGATGAGCCTTCACATCCTCCCACATCCTCGGTATCTCATGTTCAAGAGCTGGGGATGTCTTCATTCTCTTTCCTCAGTATCTCTTCTATGTCATAAACATCCCGTTCATTTTCTAAAATTCTTAGCTCTTTCCAAGTTTATGCCATGTACCTATAACCTTTCTTTCCACATCAGGTTGCTGAAATCTATAGGCATCCTTCATTGAAATTGTCCATGTTCAGTTATTGACAACCTCATCTCCAAAGTCCTTTTCATCCTGTCTATCTCAGCCACACAACCCCATAGATATTTTTTTATTAATTATAAACACAGCAAATTGCCAACATAATGAATTGTCTGTAGCTTTCTATATTCCCAGCACATCTAATTTAGGTTGACATTGAAAGCAACATTTGGCCTTTGTGGCAAAGTGTTTGTCAAACATTCCCCAAACAAACTCCTTTGGAGCTAATTCAGTTCATGTGGTTAACTCTGGTTAAAGTATAGGCAGTAAAAACAGAC